>NC_054549.1:20611934-20614434 GCF_017654505.1 Polyodon spathula | reverse complement strand
ATTGTCATTTAGAGCATTTATTTGCAGAAAATGACAACTGGTCAAAATAACAAAAAAGATGCAGTGTTGTCAGACCTCGAATAATGCAAAGAAAATAAGTTCATATTCATTTTTAAACAACACAATACTAATGTTTTAACTTAGGAAGAGTTCAGAAATCAATATTTGGTGGAATAACCCTGATTTTCAATCACAGCTTTCATGCGTCTTGGCATGCTCTCCACCAGTCTTTCACATTGATGTTGGGTGACTTTATGCCACTCCTGGCGCAAAAATTCAAGCAGCTCGGCTTTGTTTGATGGCTTGTGACCATCCATCTTCCTCTTGATCACATTCCAGAGGTTTTCAATGGGGTTCAGGTCTAGAGATTGGGCTGGCCATGACAGGGTCTTGATCTGGTGGTCCTCCATCCACACCTTGATTGACCTGGCTGTGTGGCATGGAGCATTGTCCTGCTGGAAAAACCAATCCTCAGAGTTGGGGAACATTGTCAGAGCAGAAGGAAGCAAGTTTTCTTCCAGGACAACCTTGTACTTGGCTTGATTCATGCGTCCTTCACAAAGACAAATCTGCCCGATTCCAGCCTTGCTGAAGCACCCCCAGATGAGTCCAATTTTCAGCTTTGCCCAACACCTGGTCGTCTAATGGTTAGACGGAGACCTGGAGAGGCCTACAAGCCACAGTGTCTCGCACCCACTGTGAAATGTGGTGGAGGATCGGTGATGATCTGGGGGTGCTTCAGCAAGGCTGGAATCGGGCAGCTTTGGCATGAATCAAGCCAAGTACAAGGTTGTCCTGGAAGAAAACTTGCTTCCTTCTGCTCTGACAATGTTCCCCAACTCTGAGGATTGGTTTTTCCAGCAGGACAATGTTCCATGCCACACAGCCAGGTCAATCAAGGTGTGGATAGAGGAGCACCAGATCAAGACCCTGTCATGGCCAGCCCAATCTCCAGACCTGAACCCCACTGAAAACCTCTGGAATGTGATCAAGAGGAATATGGATGGTCACAAGCCATCAAACAAAGCCGAGTTGCTTGAATTTTTGCGCCAGGAGTGGCATAAAGTCACCCAAAATCAATGTGAAAGACTGGTGGAGAACATGCCAAGACGCATGAAAGCTGTGATTGAAAATAAGGGCTGTTCCACCAGATATTGATTTCTGAACTCTTCCTAAGTTAAAACATTAGTATTGTGTTGTTTAAAAATGAACATAAACATATTTTCTTTGCATTATTCGAGGTCTGACAACACTGCATCTTTTTTGTTATTTTGACCGGTTGTCATTATCTGCAAATAAATGCTCTAAATGACAATATTTTTATTTGGAATTTGGGAGAAATGTTGTCAATAGTTTATAGAATAAAACAAAAATGTTCATTTTACCTAAACACATACCTATAAATTTTAAAACCAGAGAAACTGATAATCTTGCGGTGGTCTCTTAATTTTTCCAGAGCTGTATATATACACAGTATATATAAGAACAATAGCAAACTTTAATTATGTTATATATGTTTTTATATATTTTTTTGTTTTTAAAAAAATGTTTTTAGTAATGTTAGCAGGATTTCCAAAACACCCCCAAAAATGTGTAAGCTACTCAGATGCCATAGCGCTGTCAATAAGAAAGACATTTCAGAGGGCTGGATCGCACCAATATCAGGGTCTAGTGCTGTATATTATAAAGACATTTAAGAGGGCTGGATCTCATCAATATCAGGGTCTAGTGCTGTATATTATAAAGACATTTCAGAGGGCTGGATCTCATCAATATCAGGGTCTAGTGCTGTATATTATAAAGACATTTAAGAGGGCTGGATCTCATCAATATCAGGGTCTAGTGCTGTATATTATAAAGACATTTAAGAGGGCTGGATCTCAATAATATCAGGGTCTAGTGCTGTATATTATAAAGACATTTCAGAGGGCTGGATCTCATCATTATCAGGGTCTAGTGCTGTATATTATAAAGACATTTCAGAGGGCTGGATCTCATCAATATCAGGGTCTAGTGCTGTATATTATAAAGACATTTCAGAGGGCTGGATCTCATCAATATCAGGGTCTAGTGCTGTATATTATAAAAACATTTCAGAGGGCTGGATCTCATCAATATCAGGGTCTAGTGCTGTATATTATAAAGACATTTCAGAGGGCTGGATCTCATCAATATCAGGGTCTACTGCTGTATATTATAAAGACATTTCAGAGGGCTGGATCTCATCAATATCAGGGTCTAGTGCTGTATATTATAAAGACATTTCAGAGGGCTGTATCTCATCAATATCAGGGTCTAGTGCTGTATATTATAAAGACATTTCAGAGGGCTGGATCTCATCAATATCAGGGTCTAGTGCTGTATATTATAAAGACATTTCAGAGGGCTGGATCTCATCAATATCAGGGTCTAGTGCTGTATATTATAAAGACATTTCAGAGGGCTGGATCTCATCAATATCAGGGTCTAGTGCTGTATATTATAAAGACATTTCAGAGGG
>NC_054549.1:20519434-20611434 GCF_017654505.1 Polyodon spathula | reverse complement strand
ATTTTTAAAGTGGGCCTTTCAGATTCCATAAGGTAAAATTAGGTGAAGCTATTTCAATTTACTGTTAAATTTTGGTAGGGGTTTATCTCTGCACTGGACTTTCTCTCTTGTTTTAACTGAATGATCTTTTCCTTAATTTCCACATGGGAATTGTAATTAGATTCAGGTGTTTTGCTAATTGCCTTGGCAAAGGTCTTATTGGGCTTGATTTATCATTAATTCTAAGTATCTTAATTGGTGGCTCTTTAAATAGGACTATTACTTCCTGGTGAAGAGGGTGGTTCCTTTTTTGCTGGGGTGATTCTTTTTTGGGTGTGGTTTTGTGGATGCAGAGTGTTTGAAGAGGGAGTTTGCTGGTCTGTAAAGGAGAAATCAGGAAGCAATAATCGTTTGGTTGTTAGAAACAGTGTATTTTCTCTAATCTGCCATTTTTTTCCAGTTTAAAAGTAACTAGTTATCTAATCTCCTGCCAAATTGAAACTATCCACATCATTCAAATTCACAACAACAGTGACTAATCTGTTTATTATCCAAATCATCACCTTTTGTCTTCTTACCTGGTTGGAAACTCCAAGCTCTACAGGACAAAGGAAGATCCCCTAATGGGGAGCAATCATATTTTTTGCTGCTGGATTATCTGGGCTGTTTTGGATTACACTGTGTAACAAATGTTATTATTTTTTTTTGTTCCTGGGTAGTAAGTGTTATTTCCTAATTGCTTATGCCTCAAAAGTATAGAAAATGGCTATTATTCCCCACAAACTTTGCTTTTGTGACCAGGAGAGTGATATTTTGAAATATCACTATTTCCAATGGGAAAACGGGAGCTTTTGTGTCTTTTCGTTCACATAGTCAGAAAAAAACAACATATGAACCCAAATTAACATGTATTTATACTAAAGTAATACAAAAATGACTACAAAAGATTTAGAAGTGAGTAGTTTTTCGATATTTCGTAAATGTACAGTATAATTGTAAATCTCGAAAAACTACTCGCTTCTAAATCTTTTGTAGTCATTTTTGTATTACTTTAGTATAAATACATGTTAATTTGGATTCATATGTTGTTTTTTTCTGACTTTATGTGAACGAAAAGACACAAATTTGCCCGTTTTCTCATTGGAAATAGGTCAATTTCAAAATATCACTGTCCTGGTCACAAAAGCAAAGTTTGTGGGGAATAATAGCCATTTTCTATACTTTTGAGGCATAAGCAATTAGGAAATAACACTTACTACCCAGGAACAAAAATTGTGTTACATAGTGTTATCATTTTTGTTTATTTACTGGGGATTAACGAGCACCCAGCACAGCAGTTTCATTTTTGTTTTGTGTTTAAACTTTTCTGGTTCAACTGCATTCTCAATACGGATTGGATATAACTTCCTGGGACTTTTAAAGTATTGGTGGTTGTTTCATGGGCATTTTTCTTTCTAGAAGGACTGCCTGATGGACTCAGTGGTAAACATTTTGAATGGTTCAAATGCTGTCTGATTAAAACTCATGGACACCAAATGTTTGATACATCTGTCTTCAAGTATACTATTCCACGCATATTCAATAACATTTGCTATATGAATTCTGGTGTTGCTGGTTTATTTGTCTTCCTATTTTCTATTTGTTGTAAACAATCCTGACTTGCCCAGCAATTTCTTGGTTCTGTCGCGCAATCCTGCTGCTGGGGAGAGTTATATTGTTCAGGGTAGTTTATTTGTATTTCCGTCACAAAATACTAGTTATTGGACATTGCTTAAGAATTAGGTTTGTTACAATGTACTATAATTATATTTCATGTAACTGTTTGTGACCCACTTGCTTGTCTGTCTGTATCACACTCTGCATGAGAATATGATAACTGCATTGAGTTTGTAACAATCTTCATCAAAATGTTGTTAATTATTATTCAATCCTTGCCTCCTGTATACTTTTCAGGTTGATTTCTCTGTAATCGTTCACATACTGTGAGCTCGTTATGTGCTTGTGAAGCCTTGTGAATGTGCCTGCGCTGGTTATAAGGTAACGGTTATAGATACTGGAATACATTATTCTAATTCTGTCAGTATTACTGTAAAGAAAACTTCCTAAATAAATCTCAAGTGAACAATCAGATTGTCGAATATGTTCAGATTTCAATATTCTATTTAAGATTTCTTAAATAACCACAATAATGTAAAGCAAGCACAAGCCTCATCATGTTGAAGTGCTGACACGTCAGGGTGATTCTCATTAGTTGGGGTTCATTACTATTGAAATGCGGGTGAAGAACAGTTGAGTCTTTATCCACACAAACACATATTGCGAGATTCTCTGTTTCAGGTTTATATTTGTATGTGTCTAGTGAAATGCTAAGTGTATTCATGGGAATTGTTGTGAAAGTGAAGTGTGCCACAGATCAAGGCAATGTGTGTAATATAGCTGTCAGGTATACAGTAGACTGGATACTGGCTATTTAATCATTTCATCATTTGAATAATCATTGCAGTAAAAGTTTCTTTAATCTTACCTTGTTTTTTCCACCACACAACATACCTTCCTTTCATGAACAATAAAGATTTGTAATACTGATTTCCTCTATTTATCATATATAATTACGATGTGTAATGTAACATCTTGAATTGTCCTTGCAGTAGATTAGCATTGCATGCAATCAACAGCAACATGTTTATATGTGTGTAAAGTTGAAGAGAAAATTCCAGCCAATGGCTGTAGAGAATAATGATTTTGTTGGTCTCTTTGTTAATGAAGAAAACTACATTAGAACATTCATTTTATGAAGTGGGACTTTTCTGTGAAACAGAAAATTTCAACAAATATTCCAATTCTAAGAAAAATAGGTCTGTGGTAATACTAAAATAAAATATAAATCTAATGACCAAGGTTTCAACCACAAGTGTTTCCTAATGTCTGCAACTAACAAATTTGTAGCCACTTAACAACACTAACACTGCTCCCAGTTACATGTGTCTATTGTAGAATATTATACAGTATTTAATTTAGGGTTTTACTTACCAACAACCTTTTTAAGCAGGAATCATTTGAAGAAATGCTTGGAAGTCTCCACCTGTCCTTCTAACAAGCAAGTTCTGCTGCATGGGGTGGGAATCCCTTTCATAAGCAGCTTGTTTCACTGTGAAACAGCATGATTTCCCAGAAATGACTCTTGAAGTCTTGTAGAGGGGAGCAGGGGCAGGAGGCGGGTCGTAAAGAGAGGGGAGGAGGGGAAGCAAGAGGCTGGGTCCTAGAGAGCAGGGAGGAGGGGAACAGGAGGCTGGGTCCTAGAGAGAAGGGGTAGTAGGAGGCTGGGTCCTAGAGAGAAGGGGGAGCAGGAGGAGCAGGAGGCTGGGTCCTAGAGAGAAGGGAGGAGGGGAAGCAGACAGGTGGTGCCTCACTGCTATCTGTCGTACATCTATAATGCACTGTATTGTATATTTAATGTGGTTTATGTGTATTCAAGGAAGCCCCGCCCCCACCCTGCGTCCTCTGCATTGTACCCCGTCAATGACGTTACCTCTTCCCATTTACAGGGAGTGCGTTTATAAATAATCATTTTGCAGGCCTGCAGTTTCACATTCAGCCAGCAGAGGGGGGGTGTTGCACCAACCTTTGCTGCGTAAAACTATTGGTACAGGGAATTTCCTGTTCGCTGTTTTCTTGTTGTAAATATGCACATTTTATTATCACCAGGTGGATATTGATCGGCAAAATGATCAGTGGGTCATCATCGCATCATTAAATGCTACATGTACTGTAGACCTCATATTATATTTAGGGTTGGGGGTAATGCGTTAGTAACGTAACGCAACGCGCTACTGTAATATTACATTTCTTAATAACGAGTTAAAATAACTCTTTAGAGTTTTTTTTTTTTTTAATTTGAGTAATATTAGTTACTTTCCTTAAAAAAAAAAAAAAAAAAAAGTGTTTTCTCGCTACATTATTATTAAATGATGTGATGTTTAAATCGGAAGCAAGCAGCAGTAAATTCAACAAGACCTATTCACTTATGTGCGCCACATCAAAATCAAAATCACTATACAAGTACACACAGCATGTAAGGTCTATGCAGCGGCACCACTTGGACTGTTTGGTAAAGAATATAGTCTAACGGTACTGAGGAAATAACCCCATGCCTTGTAGTATACTGCAATTGATGCGATACAACAAAGACTACTCTGATTTTTAAACTAAACGTTGAACCTGCTATTTGAAGAACTCAAATTGCATACACCGTACAAATGAGGATGGATTCAAAATCTTTTTTTTTGTTCAAAGTTCATTTAGTTTAAAACTGATATGGCGAGTTTGAGAAGTGTCACTTTTAATGTCTGCGTTCATATAAATTGAAAGGCTATCTCAATTAAAGTAAATGATTAAGTGTTGTTAGTTTGTGAACTGTTATAATGAAGCTAACAAATTGCAATATTTAGTTTGATTTAACAGTGCTAATTTATTTTGCACATTAGTAGCCTCCATAGCTAATGAGAGTGCTGTGAGGAGTGTGAATGCGTGCAGGAGATGTTGTGGAGTGTGCAACGAGCACTACTGTGCTTCGGTTTTATTGTTATTTAGTGTATCTATTGTACTTGAGTTTAGAACACACTACTGGCAGATCACTTTGTTTTCTATTATTGCTGAACCTTTGTAATGAAGTCGCTGATTAATAAAACCTGAGTGGAAGCCAGATAATATCGCCCAGCCTGATTCATTCGCAGTGCTCTGCGCTACTGACCCCAGAACTAAGGTAACCCACGGCCTTACAGTTTATTTGTTTGTCATGCATTTAAAACATGCATTACCAGACCATGGAGATTAGTCACAATTGTTTCGCAGGGCAGAAGGAAGGAATGTAGTGGGTAATATAACAAGTAATATAGTGCGCTATTTTTTAAATGAACTAATATGTAATACTAATATTAGATCGCATCATTCTCAGGGTGTAGTGCTGTGTATTATAAAGACATTTCAGAGGGCTGGATCGCATCAATATCAGGGTCTAGTGCTGTATATTATAAAGACATTTCAGAGGGCTGGATCTTATCAATATCAGGGTCTAGTGCTGTATATTATAAAGACATTTCAGAGGGCTGGATCTCATCAATATCAGGGTCTAGTGCTGTATATTATAAAGACATTTCAGAGGGCTGGATCTCATCAATATCAGGGTCTAGTGCTGTATATTATAAAGACATTTCAGAGGGCTGGATCTCATCAATATCAGGGTCTAGTGCTGTATATTATAAAGACATTTCAGAGGGCTGGATCTCATCAATATCAGGGTCTAGTGCTGTATATTATAAAGACATTTCAGAGGGCTGGATCTCATCAATATCAGGGTCTAGTGCTGTATATTATAAAGACATTTCAGAGGGCTGGATCGCATCAATATCAGGGTCTAGTGCTGTATATTATAAAGACATTTCAGAGGGCTGGATCGCATCAATATCATGGTCTAGTGCTGTATATTATAAACATTTCAGAGGGCTGGATCTCATCAATATCAGGGTCTAGTGCTGTATATTATAAACATTTCAGAGGGCTGGATCTCATCAATATCAGGGTCTAGTGCTGTATGTTATAAAGACATTTCAGAGGGCTGGATCTCATCAATATCAGGGGCTAGTGCTGTATATTATAAAGACATTTCAGAGGGCTGGATCTCATCAATATCAGGGTCTAGTGCTGTATATTATAAAGACATTTCAGAGGGCTGGATCTCATCAATATCAGGGTCTAGTGCTGTATATTATAAAGACATTTCAGAGGGCTGGATCTCATCAATATCAGGGTCTAGTGCTGTATATTATAAAGACATTTCAGAGGGCTGGATCTCATCAATATCAGGGTCTAGTCTGTATATTATAAAGACATTTCAGAGGGCTGGATCTCATCAATATCAGGGTCTAGTGCTGTATATTATAAAGACATTTCAGAGGGCTGGATCGCATCAATATCAGGGTCTAGTGCTGTATATTATAAAGACATTTCAGAGGGCTGGATCTCATCAATATCAGGGTCTAGTGCTGTATATTATAAAGACATTTCAGAGGGCTGGATCTCATCAATATCAGGGTCTAGTGCTGTATATTATAAAGACATTTCAGAGGGCTGGATCTCATCAATATCAGGGTCTAGTGCTGTATATTATAAAGACATTTCAGAGGGCTGGATCTCATCAATATCAGGGTCTAGTGCTGTATATTATAAAGACATTTCAGAGGGCTGGATCTCATCAATATCAGGGTCTAGTGCTGTATATTATAAAGACATTTCAGAGGGCTGGATCTCATCAATATCAGGGTCTAGTGCTGTATATTATAAAGACATTTCAGAGGGCTGGATCTCATCAATATCAGGGTCTAGTGCTGTATATTATAAAGACATTTCAGAGGGCTGGATCTCATCAATATCAGGGTCTAGTGCTGTATATTATAAAGACATTTCAGAGGGCTGGATCTCATCAATATCAGGGTCTAGTGCTGTATATTATAAAGACATTTCAGAGGGCTGGATCTCATCAATATCAGGGTCTAGTGCTGTATATTATAAAGACATTTCAGAGGGCTGGATCTCATCAATATCAGGGTCTAGTGCTGTATATTATAAAGACATTTCAGAGGGCTGGATCTCATCAATATCAGGGTCTAGTGCTGTATATTATAAAGACATTTCAGAGGGCTGGATCTCATCAATATCAGGGTCTAGTGCTGTATATTATAAAGACATTTCAGAGGGCTGGATCTCATCAATATCAGGGTCTAGTGCTGTATATTATAAAGACATTTCAGAGGGCTGGATCTCATCAATATCAGGGTCTAGTGCTGTATATTATAAAGACATTTCAGAGGGCTGGATCTCATCAATATCAGGGTCTAGTGCTGTATATTATAAAGACATTTCAGAGGGCTGGATCTCATCAATATCAGGGTCTAGTGCTGTATATTATAAAGACATTTCAGAGGGCTGGATCTCATCAATATCAGGGTCTAGTGCTGTATATTATAAAGACATTTCAGAGGGCTGGATCTCATCAATATCAGGGTCTAGTGCTGTATATTATAAAGACATTTCAGAGGGCTGGATCTCATCAATATCAGGGTCTAGTGCTGTATATTATAAAGACATTTCAGAGGGCTGGATCTCATCAATATCAGGGTCTAGTGCTGTATATTATAAAGACATTTCAGAGGGCTGGATCTCATCAATATCAGGGTCTAGTGCTGTATATTATAAAGACATTTCAGAGGGCTGGATCTCATCAATATCAGGGTCTAGTGCTGTATATTATAAAGACATTTCAGAGGGCTGGATCTCATCAATATCAGGGTCTAGTGCTGTATATTATAAAGACATTTCAGAGGGCTGGATCTCATCAATATCAGGGTCTAGTGCTGTATATTATAAAGACATTTCAGAGGGCTGGATCTCATCAATATCAGGGTCTAGTGCTGTATATTATAAAGACATTTCAGAGGGCTGGATCTCATCAATATCAGGGTCTAGTCCTGTATATTATAAAGACATTTCAGAGGGCTGGATCTCATCAATATCAGGGTCTAGTGCTGTATATTATAAAGACATTTCAGAGGGCTGGATCTCATCAATATCAGGGTCTAGTGCTGTATATTATAAAGACATTTCAGAGGGCTGGATCTCATCAATATCAGGGTCTAGTGCTGTATATTATAAAGACATTTCAGAGGGCTGGATCTCATCAATATCAGGGTCTAGTGCTGTATATTATAAAGACATTTCAGAGGGCTGGATCTCATCAATATCAGGGTCTAGTGCTGTATATTATAAAGACATTTCAGAGGGCTGGATCTCATCAATATCAGGGTCTAGTGCTGTATATTATAAAGACATTTCAGAGGGCTGGATCGCATCAATATCAGGGTCTAGTGCTGTATATTATAAAGACATTTCAGAGGGCTGGATCGCATCAATATCAGGGTCTAGTGCTGTATATTATAAAGACATTTCAGAGGGCTGGATCAGGGTCTATCTGTATATTATAAAGATCATTTCAGAGGGCTGGATCTCATCAATATCAGGGTCTAGTGCTGTATATCATTTTCTAGTTTATTAGTGTATTAGGTTATTTTCTAGATAGATAGACAGAGAGAGAGAGAGAGAGAGAGAGAGAGAGAGAGAGACAGATAGATAGATAGATAGATAGATAGATAGGTAGATAGACAGACAAAAGACAGGTTCTAAAATCTGAATAGAATAATTTCAATTTTATTATTTTTTATTTATTTTTTTAATGTATTTTTTTAATCAGTCCACCACGATTTAAATTTAAACACCATCTTCATCGTCATCATCATAGTAGTCATATTCATTTCAATAACACAAGAAGCACACAATTAACACAACACACCAGGAGGCTTTGTTTAAAATCACAAACACACCACACAGAGCACTGGATAGAGCAGATATTTATACGAGATTGAGAGAGAGCGAGAGAAGAGAGAACGAGACAGACAGCAAGCGAGAGAGAGAAAGAAAGAGGAACCAAGAAAGTCTTACAGTTTTTTTATTTTTATTATAATGATTATTTTCATTCCCTGAATATATATTTACGTTTTTTTTTTTCCATGCTTGAATATTTCTTTTAAAAACAGCTGAATATATTTTCTGTTTCAGTTTGAATGGAATGAATGTTCAGTTACAAACACCATGTTATAACTCCAGGAATGGGAACTCCTATTGCACAGCAGAGTCACTCAGTCCAGGTTTTACTCCCAGCTTGATCAGCCCCAGTGTGTCTAGGCAACAAGCTCAGGTGTGTCTCATTATTAAACTCCCAGTGAAACCAGGATTGGATCACACTGCTGTGCAGCGGGAGTCTGATTATTAAACTCCCAGTGAAACCAGGACTGGATCACACTGCTGTGCAGCGGGAGTCTGATTATTAAACTCCCAGTGAAACCAGGACTGGATCACACTGCTGTGCAGCGGGAGTCTGATTATTAAACTCCCAGTGAAACCAGGACTGGATCACACTGCTGTGCAGCGGGAGTCTGATTATTAAACTCCCAGTGAAACCAGGACTGGATCACACTGCTGTGCAGCAGGAGTCTTACTTCCAGTCTATCAAAGTCCCTTCTTGCGTAGATAAGCTCTCTCGTGTATGTTACAGATAAAGAAGGAGAGTGTGTTAATAATTCGTGCAGTATTGGGTTTGCATGACATAATTTGTGCATTTAGTATTCAATCTAGAGGCTTGTGGATCTGGTGGTTATAGAAATGGGTCCAAATCCCGGCTCAGCCACTGACTCCCTGTGTGTGTGCGTGTGTGTGTGTGTGTGTGTGTGTGTGTGTGTGTGACCCTGAGCAAGTCACTTCACCTCCTTGTGCTCCGTCCTTCGGACGAGACGTGAAACAAACGAGGTCCTATTGGAAGTGACTCTGCAGCAGCAGCAGTTGTTGATGATGCAGAGTTCACCCCCCTAGTCTCTGTGAGTCGCTTTGGATAAATGATTCAGTAATAATAATAATCATTTACGTGTTGGAGGAGTCGATAGGGACGCAAGGCCAGTCTGTACAGAGCTGTGCGTTAGTAATGAGAATGCATGTCCCAGCAGGAATGCCTAGGCCAGCTCAGGAGGCATTTCATCAGGCAAGCGTGTCAAAAAATTCAATATATTATTTACAAACCTATTGGATTCCCAGAGCTGGTTGAAACGTTAGTAAGCCTGCCTTTGAGTCCCAGGAGATTTGGGGATTTAAATAAATAAGTTTGGATGAAAGATTAGGAACACTCCAACTGAAGACCTGTGAAAGCATGGTCGCTTTATACATTGTTTTATCATCGTTATTAATATCATTGTAATTGAAATCATCGTTATTAATATCATTGTAATTGAAATCATCGTTATTAATATCACAGTATTTTGTTTGAATTTAAAATTGAAATATATATTAGCTCAAAGAGCCAGCTCCCCAACGTTTCGATATGTTGTACATGTCTTTCTCAAGGGAGCCTGTGTTTGAATCAAAACATTGGCGGTATTTATAGATGTTTGACGGCATGGCAACTACTTGTTACTGTTTATATTCAAATCCATGATTTATTCCTACATGATGTAATGGTGTTCACACATACATATGAGGTTTTAATCTTTTTAACTTTGTGTATAGTTTTTAAAACCTTTTTCTTTCATATGCCTTCAATTTTGCACACTGCAGTATATATATATATATATATATATATATATATATATATATATATATATATATATATATATATATATATATATATATATATATATATACACACATAATCTACATCTCACACATTGATTATTATGAATGACGTATTTTTAATTTTGGTTTGTTGTCGTGTTTTTACCCCCCCCACCTCACTGTGTCGATATGTAAACATCAAATTGTACAACACAGAGATTCTGGGCGACCCCCCCCCCCCCCCCCCCCCCCCCCAACCCACGAATATAACACTCCCACAATTCACTGAGCGCTGCTTACCTGTGAGAGAGAAGAGAGAAAAAGAGAGAGGGGGGAAAGGAGACGGGAGGGGATGGGGTGTAGAGAGAGAGGAGGTTAGACACACTGTAAAGCACAGAGAAATCAGACACAGTAAAGCAGTCAGCCTGTATTCTGCCCGATCGCTGCTGTTACTCTACAGTACTTCAGTATACTCACCTGCGCTGTACTGTGATCTCCACTGCAATATGACTGCTGTGCCCTCCCCACACTGAACCTCCTCTATCCACTATCCTCTCATCACCCCCCGTCACTCACCAGCCTCTCCCCTCTCCGTCACTCACCAGCCTCTCCCCTCCCCCTGTCTCTCACCAGCCTCTCCTCCTCTCGCACTCCCTGTCACTCACCAACCTCTCCCCTCCTCTCCCTGTCACTCACCAGCCTCTCCCCTCCTTTCCTCTTCTCTCTCTGCTCACATCTGGTTGGCGAATGAGGTGGGCGCCCCCTGCTGGTTGTACTCCCCTGCTTGGTTATAAGCGCCCTGCTGGCCGTACCCCTCCTGCTGCCCGTACCCCTCCTGCTGCCCGTAGTCTGGCTGATAGCCCCCCTGGGTGTAGGGGTCTGGCTGGCTGTACCCCTGGGGTTCCTGCACGTAGCCCGGGGCCCCAAAGCTCTCGGGGGCCGGCTGCTTCTCCTGGGAGGGAGGAGGGCAGCGCATGAAGGGGGCGATCCAGCCTGTCTCCTTGAACACAAACCACAGGTTACCAACCCAGAGGACAAGGTTCAGGAACCCGAAAACCTGAGAGAGAGAGAGAGAGAGAGAGAGAGAGAGAGAGAGAGAGAGAGAGAGAGAGAGGAGATGGGAGAGGGGAGAAGGGAGAGAGAGGGAGAAAATATTAGTGGGTGTCTCTGTGTCTCTCAGTGTGTCTCTAAGTGTATCTCAGTGCGTGTCTCAGTATATCTTAGTGTGTCTCAGTGTCTCTCAGTGTGTCTCTCACTTTGTGACTCTCAGTATATCTGTGTGTCCCCGTGTGTCTCAGTATATCTCAGTGTGTGTCTCTCAGTGTGTGTCTCTCAGTGTGTGTGTGTCTCTGTGTGTCTCAGTATGTGTCTCAGTGTCTCTCTGTTTACCACGGAGGTGTTGAGTCCTGACATGACGGGACCATGTTTCTCGCTGCACTTGTTGCCCTCGATCTGGCACGCTTTGATCAGGGTCATCACGCGCTCGGGGTCCGTGGCATCCTTCACGTCAGACAGACCCTTCGCCCAGGCGTACAAGCTGACCAGCCACAGGAACGCAAACATCGCGGTCACCACAAAGTCCGTACACCTGATGCAGCCTGGAGAGGAAAATAGACAAGGGTTCAAATCAGTGTTTCTGTTGAAGACGCTGAGAAAGACTTCTAGGGGAAACGCTTGCCACTGAATTTATAAAGTCTATTTTAGTGTTTCTGTTGAAGACACTGAGAAAGACTGCTAGCTGGCTCTCATTGAGTTAGCACTGCAGTCTCTGACTAAGACCCCCAGCCTGGCCGTGTCTCCCACCTGAACGGATACTCGAACTCCACCTTGATGTTCAGGTCGCTCTCAGTCTTGTTCATGCAGTCGACGCTCAGCCGGAACTCTCCCGAGTAGCTGCCACAAGTAGCGAACGCAAAGATGGAAAAGACCTGGAAGAGAGGGAGAGAGAAAATAAAAACTGATTCTGCAACCCTGTCAATGTTATACCACAGCGCCACCTTGTGGCTGTACGGTACTATTACATCACTTGGTTTACCTAAAGAATCCTATTCATTTTATCTACTGTAAATTTGCAATGTAATTGTAATAATGATCATACTCTGCATTTATCGTAATTTACACTGACTTTACCAGACCTCGCTGTGCTTTACAATGCTTCCCTATGCTTTACCAGACCTCTCTGTGCTTTACAATGCTTCCCTATGCTTTATCAGACCTCTCTGTGCTTTACAATGCTTCCCTATGCTTTACCAGACCTCTCTGTGCTTTACAATGCTTCCCTATGCTTTACCAGACCTATCTGTGCTTTACAATGCTTCCCTATGCTTTACCAGACCTCTCTGTGCTTTACAATGCTTCCCTATGCTTTACCAGACCTCTCTGTGCTTTACAATGCTTCCCTATGCTTTACCAGACCTCTCTGTGCTTTACAATGCTTCCCTATGCTTTACCAGACCTCTCTGTGCTTTACAATGCTTCCCTATGCTTTACCAGACCTATCTGTGCTTTACAATGTTTCCCTATGCTTTACCACACCTCTCTGTGCTTTACAATGCTTCCCTATGCTTTACCAGACCTCTGTGCTTTACAATGCTTCCCTATGCTGTACCAGACCTCGCTGTGCTTTACAATGCTTCCCTATGCTTTACCAGACCTCTCTGTGCTTTACAATGCTTCCCTATGCTTTACCAGACCTCTCTGTGCTTTACAATGCTTCCCTATGCTTTACCAGACCTCGCTGTGCTTTACAATGCTTCCCTATGCTTTACCAGTCCTCTGTGCTTTACAATGCTTCCCTATGCTTTACCAGACCTCTCTGTGCTTTACAATGCTTTGCTATGCTTTACCAGACCTCACTGTGCTTTACAATGCTTCCCTATGCTTTACCAGACCTCTTTGTGCTTTACAATGCTTTGCTATGCTTTACAATGCTTCCCTATGCTATACCAGACCTCTCTGTGCTCTATTACACTTTGCTGTACTTTCACTGTGCGAAGCTTTTGAGAGTCAGTGTCACACACACACACACACACAGAGACACACACACAGAGACACACACACAGGCGCTCCCTGTAATAAATGTCAGTGGATTCTGTTTTTAGCAGAGCGCTCTCTCAGAGAGGATTGCAGTGAGGATTCTGATAATAATCCATTAGTCTGGGCAGCTCCAGCTGTCACAAACACAGTGTTTAGCCCTCCCAGAAGCAGCTCCCCCACAATGCACTGCAAGCAGGGGGGGGCAAGGGGGCTGCTTCCCCGCCTTTGGAACCCCGTCCCCAATCCCGGGTCACATCAGGAATGCTGCCGCAGGAGAACCTTTCAGGAATGCTGGCAGAGGAGAATCTTTCAAATCAGCTTTTCTTTGTTTTGTTTTTATTGTAGAGCGTCCTGCGATACTCTGCATGAACTGCGCTATATAAAAGCAAACTGTCTTGCACTGCACTGTACTCTATAGTATTGCACTGCACTGTACTGTACTGCATTAGTGTATAGTATTGTACTTCATTGTATTGCACTGTACTGTACTGTATTCAATTACACTACTGCACTGTATTGTATAGTATTGCACTGCACTGTATTGTATTCAATTACACTGTACTGCACTGTATTGTATAGTATTGCACTGTACTGCACTGTATTGTATAGTATTCACTGTATTCTACACTGCACAGTGTGAAGCCTGCATTTCAGTTCCCTTAATGGACAGACAAACAGGAAATTAATACGCTTGCCTCTCATTCTTGGCTTTCAATTGGTTTTAAATTCTCTCACACGCACAAGCACGCACACACATGCACACACACACACCCACGCACACACACACACACACACACACACACGCACACACACACAAACTGACACACTCCCTCAGTGGGAAAAGGGATGCGTTTAATTAGCACCTTTACATGCTATTTTTACAAAGTGAAAACTGCAGCTGCTTTTAGCTTCCTGTGCAGAACTATATTATACTTCAGTACCAGCAACGTCTCGTGCTTAGAGAGGGAGGCAGCGTGGCTCTAGTGGTTAGAGAGGGAGGCAGCGTGGCTCTAGTGGTTAGAGAGGGAGGCAGCGTGGCTCGAGCGGTTAGAGCTGAGAAACTGGGAGGGAGGCAGTGTGGTACCACTGTAGAGAGAGCTGCAGGAGTCGAGTCGAGAGGAATGCATGACAGGGTATCTCTGCTTCCCGGAGGGAAAGGTAGGGATGGAGCTTGAGATGTTTCGGAGGTGGTAGAAGGCAGATTTGACTACAGACGAGATGTGGGCATCAAAAGAGAGGTTAATACCCAGAAGTACACCGAGGATTCTTACAGTAACGATAATCGTATTAATAAGAAAGTCTGGTTCACACTGGGAATACGACTGGGACGCACAGACCACTGGAGGTTCGGGGGAGTAGCGCACAGCCGCGTTTAACTGACAGAACCACAGCGCCTCTTTTTATAAACAGCTGATCCAAAAAAAATTAAAAACAACAATTATTGTGTGATTGACAGCAAATGCCACTGTAAACATGGGTTTACGAGTTGTTTGGTTTTCATTTTGATTATGTATCTGTTTATTTATGGTACGGTACATGCTTGATGATTAGTTCTTTAGACATATTCCGCTACATCTATAACATAATTTATTAATAATACAGTATTAGTGTGTTTTACTTGTAAAATTCTGAAGAGTAAGGCGTGCGATTGGTTAAACGCGAGCGACGTCAACAAACAGCCTCTGCGGTGGCGCGTTTGCAGCGCCCGTCTGAACCGCACGCCCGGCATGAACCAGACTTTAAACTATTAATAAACCCGGTTAATTCATTTGAACCCGTATGAAAATATAAAAAGTGTTTTTTGTTTTTTGTTTTTTTTGGCAAAAAAATAATTTATTTCAGGATGTTACGGACCAGAAGGAAGGTGTATAAATCGTAATACTGCAATGACATTTTAAACTCACACAGACACCGTTCGCTCTCCGTTTAATTTTCATCACGTTGATTGAAATGCTGGATGCGTGCAGCCGGATGACATTGCAGTACTCTGATCTGATTGATATTACACGTCAGCCCCCCAATCAATCTCCTGGATTACTCTGCAGTAATCTCAGCTGAAGACGTGCCCGCAGCCTGAAGCGAGGACTGGTTGCAGTCGGGCGATGACGGAGGAGCGCATGCGATCAGCCGGCACTTCAGAATTATTTATCTGAGCGACAAAATCCAGACCTGTCAACTCGCCCGTATTCACCGGGAGTCTCCCGTATTTTGGACTCTTCTCCCGGGACAAATTTTCTCCCCTATTCTGCTGTTAAACCCCCTCATGTCAGCAAAGCTGTAATGTCTGCATTACTGCAACCCCCGTGTGTACGAGCAGGGTTTAGGACCCAGGGGAGCCCTGTGGCAGGCAGGCAGGCAGGCAGGCATTCAGTGCGCGAAGCAACTTCACTCACTTAGCCACGCACCTGCAACCCCCCGTCCATCCGTCTATCGGGTAAACAGCTGCAGTCCGTCCGTCTGTCCGTCCACAGGGGAAACAGCTGCACCCTCCTCTACCCCCCCCCCAACCCCTTTAGAAAAGCTCCCGTATTTTGAAAACTCGATCCTGGCAGGTATGTAAATCGACATATTAAGCAAAGATCTCGCTTTACACGGTATGCAGACAACAGAAAATATACAAACACAGTGAGATCAGGAGTTTTTTTTTTTTTTTTTTTTTTTTTTTTTTTTTTTGCTGAATACAGACTAAAACACGTCTAATATGTTCACTTTAGAAGATTTCTGTACAGGTCAAATCTGTACAGCAGATTATTGCACTCAATTTAGTTTTGTTTAAATCCTAAATAATCTGAATTATAATGATCATTTATTACAATGTGTGTATGTCCCTCCCTCCCTTCTCTCCCTCCCTCCCTCTGTCCCTCCTCTCCCTCCATCCATCCCTCCCTCCCTCCCTGACGTGTAATATCAATCAGATCAGAGTACTGCAATGTCATCCCTCCGTCCCTCCCTCCCTCTCTCCTCTCTCCACTCTCCATCCCCCCCTGGAGAGAGAAGAGAGGGAGAAGGGGTGTCTGTCCCTCCCCTCCCTTCCCTCCTCCTCTCATCTCTCTCCCTCCTTCCCTCCCTCTCTCTCTCTCTCCTCTCCCTCCCAGTCTTCTCTCCCTCCTCTCTCCATCCCTCCTCACTCTCCCCCTCCTCTCTCCTAGTCCGTCCCTCCGTCCTTCTCTCCTTCATCTCTCCGTTCCTCCCTCCCTACCTCCTCTCTCTCTGTCCCTCCCTCCTCTCTTTCCCTACCTCCTCTCAGGAGGGAGGAGAGACCTCCTGGAGGACCCCAGATGGGTCTAGACAGCAACACCTGTCGTCATCTCATCATCTAATAATAATAATAATAATAATAATAATAATAATAATAATAATAATAATAATATCAGAGACTGCCACTCTCAGATACCTTGTTACTTCATCACGATACAGGTGCATTTATAATTCAGAGATGAACTTACCCATTGTAAAACCTTGATGAAGCCGAGGGGCACTTTGAGTATTCTCAAATCCTCATTGGTCACAAGCTGATCAAAACAGAAATGCAGGAGGGGGAAAAAAACAAACATATATTAGAGAGAGAGGACAGAGAGAGAGAGATACAGAGAGAGGACAGAGAATGAGACAGACAGAGATAGCGGGAGAGACAGAGAGATAGAGGGGAGAGAGATGTAAATACATCAATGAAAAACAATAACACAAACCCATATCCCGTGCGATCATTGTCATATTAACAGGGGGGTGCGTGTGTATATTTCTATAGACAGTTACATTATTGCAACCTAAATGCTGTGTACAATTCACAACGCACACTCACCGCTTCAAACCACGAACGACATCAAATGCGCTTTCTTTAAATGTATTTATTATTATTATTATTATTATTATTATTATTATTATTATTATGCATAATTCAGACTGACACGGGCAGTACTGATTTCTGGACACGGTAACCTGAGCGACGAGCAATACAGATATTAGATATTAATACATTGGATCGGGATTAGCATATTTTCTTGGCGTGATACCACGAGACACACATACAATCAAAACAAACAAAAAAACACAAAAAAACAAAAACGCACAAACACGTCTGGCTGTTTGCATTGAGTTCAGATGCGTGGTTTTGTGATCGTATTGCTGCGAAGTTCGGTAGCTTTCGTCAATCCTCGGAGCTTGAGGCAAAAACATATTTCAGTAACAAAAAGGCGTCAGATAGTTTTTTTTATTTTTCATTGGGGGGGGGGGGGTTTAGGGTGAAAAAAACTGCATTTATTTCTGTTTATACCCGCAATCATGCATCCACACTGCCTTTAATAGCTGCAACGCAGATTGTAAAACACTATATTGATAGAGGCGCCTGTCGCTGTGTCTTGCTGCTGTAAAACGAATAATTAAATACATTGCAATATGATGATGATAATATAATATTAAAAAAATTAATAATATAATAATCTATAATATAATAACAATTGGGTTAATATATAATTTAAATTTTACTATCTAGATCGACTGATGCCATAAGGGAACATTATTATTATATTATATATAATTATATTATTATTATAAATTATTACTGATACACATCCCTGTACTGTGCTGCGGATTTCTCTACCTTGTAAAACAAACACATCACCTGTCTACGTTTGTATTATTTAATTCCACATTGCACAGTGTATCTGTTTTTCCTTCGTTTGTTTTATATATGGTTTATTTTTATTTTATCCAGATGTATTTATCTTACCTGATTTGCAACATCCATCTTACACGCTTCTCAAAGCTAGGGAGACCAGCAGAGCCGAGGGAGGAAGGCTACTTATGTGGAATAGCCCGGGGGGTGGGGGTGGTGATTGCGTCACGGGGCTGGCAGCAACCTTTTGGCGTCTAAACGCCAAAGTTACGCACCGTGTCCCGCGACGCCATCTTAGGTGCTGGTAAATGGAAATTAGAAAATAAAACGTGCATGATGTTCTCAGCCGTGCTGAATGGGAAATCTGAATGCAATTAAAATCATATTGTGGATTTTTTTTTAGATCTGCTATTTAGTATCAGTTGCCCGATATACATAACACAAGGTTAGGATTGCACCTGTCCCTGTTTTTTTATTTTTATTTTTTCCCGGATCGTCCCGGTTTGGAGGAAGAGGTCCTGGGATTTCAATATCCTTTCCCGGGACGCTAAAATATCCAATCTGATCCCATTTTGTTTTTAAATGTTATTATTCCTCATCCGCGTAGACTGCACAGCAACAGAGCAAACCTGTGCACTGCAGCACGTCGTGGGTTAAATAGCTTGATATATCTCTGCAAGGGGCGCTGCACGGCGGGGTTTTCAATGCTGCTCCAGTTGTCTGACTGCAGGATTTCAATACAGAGGGTTTAAGCGCCTCCGCGTTGAGGCGGTTCTTTGCACTGTGCCCCAGACAGCACACAAAGCCAGGCGCGGTGTCTGAAACGTGGGATTGCAAATGCAGTAAAAACGGGGAGCTGGAACAACGGCAATATTAAAAGCTTCTTTTTTTTAAATACGGATTTTAAAACATTGGTTGGCAGCTGTTGTGGGCGCTCTTGGGTTGCAATCTAACATCGTTCTTGTTTAGAAGCGATGGGTATTATAATCGTGTTCTGCTTTCTACAGTCGTCGCATCCTGGGCAGTGGTGCGTTCCTACAACCAAAACTACCGGAACGCCAACAAAATATAAATTCTTAAAACAAAAATGGAACAAATTGCCGTTTGATGTGTTAATTAGCTTGAGGGAAGCGTTAACCGGTAATGCGTGCCCCTCGCAATATGCGACTTAGAATGTACATAAGAACATTGAACATAAGAACATAAGAAAGGTTACAGACTAGAGGAGGCCATTTGGCCCATTTTGCTCGTTTTGGTTGTTAGTAGCTTGTTGATCCCAGATTCTCATCAAGCAGCTTCTTGTGAATTAGGTCGCCATGTAGTCTTCTTTGTTCAAGACTGAACAGATTCAACTATTTTAGCCTGTCTGCATATGACATGCCTTTTAAGCCCGGAATATTTCTGGTCGCTCTTCTTTGCACTCTTTCCAGAGCAGCAATATCTTTTTTATAGCGAGGTGACCAGAACTGCACACAATATTCAAGATGAGGTCTTACTAGTGCATTGTACAGTTTTAACATTACTTCCCTTGACTTAAATTCAACACTTTTCACAATGTATCCGAGTATCTTGTTAGCCTTTTTTATAGCTTCCCCACATTGACCTAGATGAAGACATTTCTTAGTCAACATAAACTCCTAGTTCTTTTTCATAGATTCCTTCTTCAATTTCAATATCTCCCATATGATATTTATAATGCACATTTTTATTCCCTGCGTGCAGTACCTTACACTTTTCTCTATTAAATGTCATTTGCCATGTGTCTGCCCAGTTCTGAATTTTGTCTAGATCATTTTGAAGGACCTTTGCTGCTGCAACAGTGTTTTGCCACTCCTCCTACTTTTGTGTCATCTGCAAATTTAACCAGTTTGCTTACTATACCAGAATCTAAATCATTAATGTAGATTAGGAATAGCAGAGGACCTAATACTGATCCCTGTGGTACACCACTGGTTACCTCAATCCATTCTGAGGTTTCTCCTCTAAATCAGTTCAGGTTTCTGTTTTTCTACATGTTAACCACTCCCTAATCCATGTACATGTGTTTCCTTGAATCCCAACTGCGTTCAGTTTGAGAATTAATCTTTTGTGCGGGACTTTGTCAAAAGCTTTCTGGAAATCTAAATAAACCATGTCATATGCTTTGCAATTATCCATTATTGATGTTGCATCCTCAAAAAAATCAAGCAAGTTAGTTAGGCACGATCTCCCTTTCCTAAAAAACCATGTTGACTGTCTCCCAGTACCCTGTTACCATATAGGTAATTTTCCATTTTGGATCTTATTAATAGTTTCCATAAGTTTGCATATAATAGAAGTCAGGCTTACTGGTCTGTAGTTACCTGGTTCAGTTTTGTTTCTCTTTTTGTGGATCGGTATTACTTTTGCAATTTTCCAGTCTGTCGGTACCACCCCTGTTTCAAGAGACTGCTTGCATGATCTTGGTTAGCGGTTTGTAAATTACTTCTTTCATTTCTTTGAGTACTACTGGGAGGATCTCATCCGGCCCAGGGGATTTGTTTATTTTAAGAGCTCCTAGTCCCTTTAACACTTCTGCCTCCGTTATGCTAAAATTATTTAAAACTGGATAGGAACAGGATGACATGTGGGAAATGTTGTCAGTATCTTACTTTGTAAAAACTTGTGAAAAGTAATCATTTAACATATTTGCTATTTTTTTTTCTTCCTCTATGATTTTGCCATTTGTATCTCTTAAACATTTAATCTCCTCTTTGAATGTTCTCTTGCTGTTTTAATATTGGAAAAACATTTTGGAATTGGTTTTAGCCTCCTTAGCAATGTTTATTTCTATCGCTCTCTTTGCCTTTCTAACTTCCTTTTCGACTTGCATTTGCAGTTCCGTGTACTCTTTCTGTGTACTTTCTTTTTGGTCCTTTTTTAATCCTCTGTAAAGTGCCTTTTTTCGCTGAATATATTTTTTTTACACTACATAACACACACAGTTTTAGATCTTATTAAACCATTTTGGCAATTTAGTTTTTACATTTCGATTTGTCTACTTTAAGGATATAATTGTTTTGCACCTCTAGTGCTACATTTTAGAAGAACAGCCATTTTTTTTCTGTGGGTGTTTTCTCTTTTTTACTTCAGTCTACTTCTGTTAGTCGTTGTTTTCATGCCTTCCTATTTTGCTTTTCTAAAATTGTAAACCGTAGCTTGTAGGTCTTTACTTTTGAGGATTTAAAAAACACTTCAAATGAGACCATGTTGTGGTCTGAGTTTGCCAGTGGTTCTCTGACCTCTGTTTTAGTTATTCTATCTTCGTTATTTGAAAAGACTAAATCAAGGCATGCCTCCCCTCTAGTCGGTGCCTTGACAAATTGTATTAGGAAGCAGTCATTTGTCATTTCCACCATTTCAATTTCATCCTTCGCGCTAAAAGCCCACTGGGTTTTCCCATTTTATTTGGGGTAAGTTGAAATCCCCCATTAGTATGGCTTCTCCTTTGCTACACACATTTCTAATGTCATTGTGCTGACAGATAATTTTGCTCACTGTCTGAAGCTGGCGGTTTATAGCATGCTCCTATTTATTATGTGATTTGGCCTTTTGAATTTTTGTCCATTACTCTGACCCATATTGATTCGGCTTTATATTCTTTGTCCAGGTTTAAACACCTGGGGATCTCCAGGATTGTTTCTTATGTATAGCGTTACCCCCTCCACCTCGTCTGTCCTGCCTTTTTTTCTTATACAGTGTATACCCACTAATATTATATTTGTCCCCGTCACTCTCAGACAACCAAGTTTCTGTAACACCTATCACATCATAGTTACCTGTTAGTGCAGTAGCTTCAAGTTCTAGAATTTTGTTTCTGATACTTCTAGCTTTTAGATAAATACATTTAATGGTTGTCTTACCTGAGTTGTTGTCCTTGTTTTGATGCGGTCTCCCTTCTGTTTTTTTTTTGTTCATTTCTCCCCCCTTCCTTTCTAGTTTAAATGCTTCTGAACCTGCTCGAGGATCTTTTCTCCAGGTAGACTGGTTCCCTTGTTATTTAAGTGCAGTCCATCCCGTCTATACAGATAGTCCTCGTTGTAGAAAGTGGTCCAATGATCACGATAGTTGAAGCCTTCCTGTGTGCACCATGTTTTCAGCCATTCGTTTTGATTAATTATTTTCAGCTGTCTATATGGTCCTTTGCAAGGTGCGGGTATTATACCAGAAAATACCACAGTTTTGGTTTTCTCTTTTAATTTCCTTCCTAGTTCTCTGAATTTGTTTTGCAGGGATTTTTGGTCTGTCTCTTCCAATGTTGTTTGTACCGATGTGGACGACTACTACCGGGTCGTCTCCTGTTCGTTCTAGGAGCCTGTCCACGTTCTCAGTGATGTGCGTGACTGAGGCTCCCGGAAGGCAGCACAGTGTTGTAGTAAGGGGGTCCAAACTGCAAATTGAACTTGCCGTGTTTCTCACTATGGAGTTCCCAACAATCATGACCTCCCTTCTTTTTTGCTTTTTGGTCACCACTGTCAATGGGGTCCCGGATGTTGTTCCTTTCATTCTCTTGTTGTTGTTTCTGCTCATCAAAATTCTGAAGTGACTCATATTTGTTGGTTGTTTTGATTTCTGGTGGTTGTGTTTGACGAAGTTTCTTTTTTTCCCTGCTTCTGCCTACCTGAACCCAGCTGTTTCTGACCTTCTATCTCCCTGGTGGCTTTCAGTCTGTTAGGGGTGATGCAGACTTCCATGAATTGTGGGTGTGCCAGTTCCTCAAGATCCTGTTGCTGTCTCACTTCTTCCAGCTCCATTTCTAGCATGCTTACTAGTTTATGCAAATCCTGGATCGCGCGGCACTTTACGCACACTTGGTTTAGCTCCGTTGGGTTTTCTCGGATTTCCCACATCAAACAGGTGTCACAGATTACTGGCTTGAAGACCATGTTGAGGGTTTTTTTTTTTTTGAAGTTTAGTTTCTTCTGCAGCCGTCAACCTGCTTTCAAACAGCTTCGAAACTGCTCTGTACTTTTCCACGCCTGTACTTCTCCCACTCGCTGTCGCTTCCACTCGCTGTCGCTGGGAAGACCTGTGCCTTTTTAAACTGCTTTGTTCTGATGTGTTGTTGTCTCCTCCCCTCGCCCGTGTCTTAGAACGGCGCTGAATTTGAATCAGCTGTTTTCAGCTTGTTTTCAGCTTGTTTGTTATCTGAATAAACACACGCGGCTGTGTTTCCCCAATTTCCCTTGTTTTCTGATTAAAGCTATTCAAGATGCAATTTCAAGATGCAATTTCTCCTTTCTGCTTTCTGCTTCGACACTGCTCTGTACGTTTCCACGCCTGTACTTCTCTCACACACTGTCGCTTCCACTCGCAGTTGCTGGGAAGACTGAAAGAGAACCATGCAACGCATGAAAAAAAAAACGGGCGGGGTGCTCCCGACAGCGAAGGTGTGCTGCCGGAGGGCAGTTGTCCAGACCAATTTGTCCTTGTCTTTGAAGCATCTTGGCGGTATAAAAATACTGTCCGGAGCGTCGGTTATGTTTATTTTATTTTTTTTTAATCCGTGCCTGTTCCAGACAAATTTCTTTTGATTATGAGGTCATCTTGCGGGTAAATACTCCACTTTGGTGGTTCTGTTATTTTATTAAAAATAGCAATTACTTTTGAAAGCGTTGAGAAAACTCATAACCCCAGTGGCCCCCCTGCCCAGGGGGCACTTGAGGATTCCAAGCGTGCGGGGGGGCCCACACTCCAGGTGAGCTCCAATGGGGGGTAACACGGGTTAGCCCTTGGGGGAACTCCAAATCACCCAACGTGTCCCCCTGTCACCCCCGGTTAGTGTCCGGGGGCCCAACGCCAGTGCCTCGTAGGGGAGGGGCCCTGAACTCCCAATCGACCCAACCCCCCTGAACTCCCAATCACCATGCCCCCCCTCCGGAACTCCAAGTACCACGTTTCACCCCTCCACCCTACGGGCTCAAGCGGTCACGCCCACCCCTGAACGCCAATCACCAACCCCGACCCCGCCCGTTGGGGAACTCGCCAATTAGTGGTACGCCCCCCTCCCCCAAACCCCAGCACCACCCGAACCCCCTAGACTCCAAGCACCAACCCCCCCGGAACTCCAATTCACCACGCCCCCCGAACTCCAAGCACACACCCTGTCATCCCCCCCGCACCACCAACCCCCCCTGAACTCCATTCCCCCCCCGCCCCCCAACTCCATTTCTACCACCCGGGGGACTTGAAGCACCAAACCCCTGAAGTCCAAGCGTCCACGCCCACCCGAACCGCCAATCGCCACGCTCCTCCCTCCACCCTGAAACCGCAATCCCAAACGGCCCCCCTCCCCTGGAACTCACCAATAATTGCCACGCCCCCCCCCTCCCCTGAGGAACTCCAATTGCCCCCCCCCTCCCCAAGTACCCGGAACTCCCCAATCCCGCCGCCGAACCCCCGCCCCCCCCGCCCCCGAACTCCATCAACCACCCCCCCTTGAACTACAATCACCAAACCCCTCCTGACTCCAATCCCCCCCCTCCCCCCAAGACTCCAATCACCACACCCCCCTGAACTCCCAATCACCATGCCCCCCTGAAAGCCAATCTTTACCACGCGCCCCCCCTGAACTCCACATCACCACCCCACGCCCACGCCCTCCCCCGACTCCAATCACCACGCTCCCCCCTCCCCCTGAACTCCAATCACCACACTCACCCCCTAAACTCCAAATCGCCAGGGGGCCCACCCTCCCCCTGAACTCTCCATCAACCAACCCCCTCTGATACTCCAATCCTCCCCGCCCGGGGGAACTCAAATCACCACGCCCCCCCCTCCCCCTGAACTCCAATCACCACGCCCCCTCCCCCTGAACTCCAATCACCACGCCCCCTCCACCCCCTCCAAGTTAGCCTCCCTCGGAACCCGACCCCTGAACTTGACTCCCACCCCCCCCCTCCCCCCCCTGAACTCCAGTCAGCACGCCCCCTCTGAACTCCAATCAACCACACACCCCCCCTCCCCCTGAACTCCAATTACGCCCCCCCCTGAACTCCAATCACCACACACCCCCTCCCCTTGAACTCCAATCACCACACACACCCCCCTCCCCCTGAGGTTAGTGGTGCGGGGGGGAGGTCCCCCTGAGGTTAGTGGTGTCACCACACACCTCCCTCCCCCTTAGTGGTTGCAATCCAATCACCACGCCCCCCCTATGGATTTCCCCCCCCCCATGGATTTTCTTGTATTTACTGCATCTTGTAAAGCGCTTTGTGATGGTGCTCCTCTATAAAAGGAGCTGTGTAAAATAAAGATTGATTGATTGATCGATTGATTGATTGTAGTAGATATTGCATCTTAAATGTAAGTGTGTTTTTTGGCTGCTTTAAAAAACACGATTTGGCTTCTTCTTTATCAGCAATTTTACTATAGACTTTAGTCCTCTAAATTGCATCACAAGGACGGCTGACTGAATCGTACAGTTGTGCAGGAATCAGGAAATGTGTGTCACTTGACTCTGCGAACATTTAAAACACGTGCCTGTTATCTAAGACTCTGACTCGTGTACTGTCAGCAGTGGCACGTAGGGAATCTGGTTCCTAACGCCTCTTCAATGGCTTGGTACAGAAAGACTATTTTGCTTTCCACACAGAAAAGAGATCTCATTGGAACGCATGCACCAAAACTATTTTTAAGTTGATTCTTAAAGGGCACATAAGGACCGTTGTATTTGATTGTGTTACAGGTTCCCATGTGTTGCTACAACTGTTTCAGTAAGCTGTGTGTATTACTGTGGCAAAGCGTAAGCCTTGCACAATGGAATATGTAGTTTATTGTATGTCTTTTTGTTAATTGTTAATATTGATTTAATTGTTTAGCTGCTGTGGCGCTCCGCTGGGGACGATTACCCGTCTGCGTGGAGCAGCAGCTGAAAGCAATCAGCTGTTCCAGCAGGCAGGTGGGCGTGTCTCAGCGGAGCGTCAGTATAAAAGCATGTTGATCGCTGTGATCGGGGCTGCTGCAAGGCCTGCCGTTTTCACGGCACCTTTTGAGTTATAGTTTGGGGTATTGTGTTTTATTTTGCACTTTTTGTACGGTTTTCTGTATTTGTCCTCTGTGCGTTACCATCGCTGGTAACGTCACATGACCGCCTTTATTTTACTTTCACTTTCTGTTTGTTGTTAATAAATCCTGCGCGCCTGTGCCGGCGTTTCAACACCAACCTCAGTCTCTCTGTATACTTGAACAGCGGCTACCCACGCGTGTGACCCGAGGAAGACCCTGTCACATATGGTGTCGGAAGTGGATTCCGCTGCATCCTGCCGAAGCAAGGCTAGATGGCTACAGAGAGACAGGAGGAGCAAACCCCTGAAATTTTTTGGGGGGGACAAGGGCAGACCGCAGGTAACCCTGAGGGGCTGCTGAAGGAGAGGGATGGAGCCGCTGTCCTTAAAGGCACTGGGAAGGAGCCGAGACATCCTGCCCGAACGCCAGAGAGGCCGAGGAGGGTCCGTTCCCGAGAGCTGCAGAAGGAGGAGTTCCGGTCCTGGAAGCTGGCGAGGGAGGAGGAGAGACTGCCTGCCCGGACGCCAGCGGGAGGAACTGCCTGCCGAGCGTCAGCGAAGGAGGACCTGTCGTTTGTGGGGGATCGTCTCAGAAGGAGGCGGGTCAATCCTCTGGAGAGGAGCCCCGTGAAGGGACACTGGGTTTAGGGGGTAATAATTGTGGGTGTATTGTTGTTAATTATTGGTATGTGGATAGTGGTTGTATGTGTGTGCATGTTTGTTTATAGCAATGCTGACGTTGGAGTCTGGTATGATGGTATGGAGGTTGCACCTGGCTCTAATGTTCCCTCCCTCCCACCCACACTTGTGTTTTTTTTGTTTTGTCGAATGGACCCCTATGGGTTCCATTCTGAGCGGGAGGATATGTGGCAAAGCGTAAGCCTTGCACAATGGAATATGTAGTTTATTGTATGTCTTTTTGTTAATTGTTAATATTGATTTAATTGTTTAGCTGCTGTGGCGCTCCGCTGGGGACGATTACCCGTCTGCGTGGAGCAGCAGCTGAAAGCAATCAGCTGTTCCAGCAGGCAGGTGGGCGTGTCTCAGCGGAGCGTCAGTATAAAAGCATGTTGATCGCTGTGATCGGGGCTGCTGCAAGACCTTTTGAGTTATAGTTTGGGGTATTGTGTTTTATTTTGCACTTTTTGTACGGTTTTCTGTATTTGTCCTCTGTGCGTTACCATCGCTGGTAACGTCACATGACCGCCTTTATTTTACTTTCACTTTCTGTTTGTTGTTAATAAATCCTGCGCGCCTGTGCCGGCGTTTCAACACCAACCTCAGTCTCTCTGTATACTTGAACAGCGGCTACCCACGCGTGTGACCCGAGGAAGACCCTGTCACAATTACTTATTTACTTATTTATTTATTTTTATTTTTACGTTTTGACCACTGTTTTAACTTTTAAATTGCATTCCCTGCCTCAAGATGGCTTCCCACGTACCCGCAAGGACGTCTCAGAACTACATTTCCCATCATCCTTCTGCTCACATATGTAACCGAGATGTATTTACCCGTGAGCTGGAGGATGATGGGAAATGTAGTTCTGCACTTCTGTTCTGACTTCTCATTGTGTGGTGTGTGGTGTTTTTTCTACGATTCTCAACAAGATTTTAGAGGTCTGGTTTAATCTCCTGTCTAAAAAAAGAAATGTACTAATAAACCCAGAACCTAAACCTTTTTTTATTTATTTATTGTATAAACTGGACATGTAGTGTTTAGGGTTCACTGGCTGTTGTGTTTAGGGGTCACTGTAGTGTTTAGAGTTCACTGGCTGTAGTGTTTAGGGGTCACTGTAGTGTTTAGGGGTCACTAGTGTTCGATCCCAGGGTGTCAGTCAATTCCAGACCTTTTAGGATTTTGAATGGTTAATAAGGCTGTAGCTTCGCCAGGCTCTGGGAGATTGCACCTCTGCATAGAGAATAGTATTATTACACAAACAGTGCAGTCACGCCACTAGCAACAACATGTGAAATTGATTTTACATGAGAACAGATTCAGCAGAACCCGGCTACAGACGCGTCTCATTGGGAATCAATTAAAAAATTAAAAAAGAACGAAAACCAGAAGACACTGGGACCCTCCAGGAACCGAGTTTGACATCCCACTCTGAGAGAGTCCAACTCCCCAAAACAAGCCTAGGACAAAACAAAAAACAAAAAACCCCACGTTCTCGATTACTTAACTGTTTTCATTATTTTAATAAAGATCAGTATTATTGCTCGTATTACAGATTCACAGGTCACGCGGACAGTCTTCAAATTCAAACCTCCTGGGAACCGTCGAGGGGAGAGAGAGAGAGAGAGAGAGAGAGAGAGAGAGACTGTGACTTTTAAAAGTCTTTTATTCTATGTAATAATTACAATATTACACATAATTAAACCTTAAAAAAACAAAAGTAAATTTATATATTTATATCTGTGCTGAGTGTGGGTTCGATAAAAACCAACTCATCACCTAAAAATAAATAAATAAATAAAATAAAAACATAATACACTGTACTCTTGTTAAAACAGTTAAAAGTTTTTTAGTTAAAAAAATTATTTTACAGCAGCACAGTGAGCTGTCCCTCCTCATCTACAGAGCACAGTATGTCTCCCAAACACCAGCTCCTCTGAAAGCCCCAGAGATCATTAACCAGGCTAAAATAGGTGAAATCCACCTTTAATCTGCTGACCACCAGCACCCTGAACAGCCTGACTACATCAGCTATCCCTGCTCCAGACAACCTACTGTTCCTGCTTTTTAAAATGGCCAGTTTAGCCTGGCCTGTAATAAAATTAATTAAAACACACTTTTCCTTTTCTTTAAAACTATAAGGGGTTCCAAAAATAAAAAGCTGTTTGCTAAAAGCGACTCCCAGCTCCTGCAGCAGCTCCGTGAGGAGTTGAAACAGCGGCCGCAGTGTCTCACACTCACTGTATGTGAGAACCACTGTCTCCTCCTGCCCACAGAAATTGCACACAGAGCTGATATTCGGGTCTACTCTGTGCAGGAATCTCCCTGTTGCTAAAATGCAGTGGAGAAGCCTCCACTGCAAGTCCCCAGTTCTCTTGTCAAGTGGCGGCTTATACAGAACTCTCCACATCGGGGCTGTTTCCTCTTTCACAGAGAGACTGTCCCTCCACTTGGAGTCCACCATTCCTTTTAGTTCCTTATAAAAAATATTTTTAACACTAAAAAAATAAAGCTCTTTGCTTTCTAGGCAGTGGAAGGCTCTGTTAATAACTTTGTCAGTTTTTAACAGCTTGCCATACTCCTGCTGTTCTTGCTCTTCCTCCTCACCTACTTGGGAAGACACAAGCAGCACTGGGAAGTCAGATCCTCCTCTTGTCCTGATCCTCCTCTTGTCCTTTTGCCATCTCCTCCATCAGGACCTCTCTGAGCCCTGGAGAGAGACAGCCCCTAACACTATCCAATAGCTTTTCAACCTGCCTCTCACTTCACCATCCCAGCCTGCCACCCAGTTCAGCAGCACTGAGCCAGCGAGAATTCCCAGGTAACATTAAATGGGCCAGTCTGGTCAACCCTTCCCTTGCAAACCTGGCACACAATGCCTCTGACCTGAGACACGGTGCTGGGAACAGAGAGTTGAAGAAAAGAGGTTCCTGCATCAGTTTCTGCCCTGTCAAATCCTCCTCTTCTCTTTTCATTTTAAGAGTCTTCCACATTTTAAAAATATTAAGATAAAAAACAGGCAGACCAGAACTGTTCAGGATGTCATGGTCAGTTAAAAACAGATGTTTTCCTAACCCTAGGCCCCCCACTTTTTTGATGAAAAAAATGGCCACTTTCCTCCAGTGAGCCTCCTCCCCAGCGTACAGGAGCCTCTGAACTGTCATCAGCCTGAAAGCCGCTACCCTGCTGGCAATGCTGACCAGCCCTTGCCCCCCCTCATCTCGAGGGAGGTACAACACGGCTGGTTTCAGCCAGTGCCTTCCACCCCAGAAGAACTCGACAAACATCTTTTGAATTTCATCAATCAGGCCTTGGGGAGGGTCCAGGCACATAAGCCTATGCCAAAGCATAGAGGCAGCCAGGTTATTAATTACAATAACCCTCCCCCTAAAGGACAACCGAGCGAGCAGCCCCCGCCAACACTGAAGCCACCCTCTCACTTGTCCACAAGACTTTCCCAGTTCATATCCATGTATGTTTTAGTTCCCAGAAAGACACCTAATATTTTTAGTCCTGTTCTCTCCCACCTCAATGTCTGTGGCGGAACAGGAGGGCCCACTTCCTTCCAGCTACCTGACAAGAATGTGCCACACTTTGCCCAGTTTATTTTTGCTGATGAAGCCCCTTGGAATGTCTCTAGGCTCTGCTGTAATAGCTGGACATCTTGGTTGCTGCAAATAAACACACTAATGTCATCAGCATAAGCTGACACCTTTACTGCCACAGCCGGGGCAGAACAAGGCACCGCCCATCCTGATAGCCTGCTCCTCAGCAGAGCCAGCAGGGGCTCAATGGAGAGGGAGTACAGCATGCCAGGAGCAGCCCTGTCTAATGCCCCTGCACACCGGGAAAGGCCGACTCAGACCCCCATTAATTTTTAAAATACTAAAAACATTACTGTACAAAATTTTAACATAGTTAATGAACCTGGGGCCAAACCCAAAGGCCTCCAAGTGTAAACAGGTAGTGGTGGTCAACCCGATCAAAAGCTTTCTCCTGGTCTAAGGAGACCAGTCTCACATTAAAATCACCCATCTGAGTACAAGTAAAAAAATCTCTAATTAAAAATATATTATCAAATATTGACCGTCCTGGCACACAGTAAGTCTGGTCCGGGTGTATTAAACTGTTCAATACTTCTCTCAGTCTTATCGCCAGACATTTTGAAAATATTTTTAAATCGGCACATATAATTGAGACTGGTCTCCAGTTTTTTAGTTGGCACAGGTCTCCTTTCTTAGGCAGCATAGTCAGTACAGCTCTGCTGCAGCTAAGCATCAGCTCTCCATGTCTCAAACTCTCCCGCAGCACCATCAGCAGATCTGGTCCCAGTTCCTTCCAAAAGTATTGGAAAAATTCTACTTGTAGACCATCAATCCCTGGGGCCTTCCTGCTGGCCATGTGCTTAACTGCCATGATCAGTTCCTGGAGAGTGATGTTCCTTCTCCTCCTCGCTCAGGGTGGGCAAGCCCTGCAGCATTGAGTCCCTGTCATTTTGACTGCATGGCTCCCTGGAAAACAGTCCAGTATAAAACTGCACCACCGCCTCTTTGATTTGCTCCTGCTCCAGCAGCTCTCTCCCACAGGGCAGCCGGACACAGTGCATCTGCTTGCTGCTTGCTTTCTTCTTCTCCAGGCTGAAGAAGAAGCTGGTGGGGGCATTCATGTCTCTTAGCTCGATAAATCTTGATCGCACCTGTGCCCCCCTGCACCTTCTCCTCCAGCAGGCTGCCCAAGGCTTGTCTCTGCTCCCGCAAGGTCTCCTGTGCCCTGGGAATGAGAGCTCATCGCTGGGGCTCAGCTGACTAGCTGTCAGCACAAACCCCAGCACACAAAAACACACACACGCACACGCACTCACTCTCACACAACAAATTAATTTAAAGAACCAAACGTTATAGTTTAAACTAAAGTAAAACAAAAAGCAAAAACGAAAAACCGAACGACACTCCTACCCTACGCTTCTTCAAACTCCTCACAGGCTCCAGCGATCCCACAATCCTCAGAGAGAGAGAGAGAGAGAGAGAGAGAGAGAGAGAGAGAGAGAGAGAGAGAGAGAGAGAGAGAGAGAGAGAGAGAGAGAGAGAGAGAGAGAGAGAGAGAGAGAGAGAGACGGACGGACGGACGGACGGACGGTCACAGCGAGTACGGGAGTGAAAGTCACCCGTCAAGAAAACAAGAAGATGGACCGAGTTGAACAGGTTCCAGGGTGCGGAGGCGGCGTGTGAAAGCATCAGCACCCGGGGATGAGTTTAATAAGTTAGCAGAGCCGCAGTCCTCATGCTTTTAGTGACAAGAGACCCGTGTAAAGTCAGTGGCGTTGAGCCAGGGTCGCTGCGTGTGGCGACGGAAAACAATACGAGTTTGTTTTTTGTTTTTTTCACAAGATTTTATCTGTGAAATATTAGTAGATTGATTATTACGTCCTCTTTGAGTGAACACATGAAATAGATGTGTTTTCCACTTCTCATTTCTGTAATAGGAGTGTGTAATGACCCTTTCTTAGTAATACTGCACTTACAGGTACCTTTAGGAGCAGTGCTTTCTGTTGTGGGTATTGTTAGTAAGAGCAGTGCTTTGCGTTGTGGGTATTGTTAGTAAGAGCAGTGCTTTGCGTTGTGGGTATTGTTAGTAAGAGCAGTGCTTTGCGTTGTGGGTATTGTTAGTAAGAGCAGTGCTTTGCGTTGTGGGTATTGTTAGTAAGAGCAGTGCTTTGCGTTGTGGGTATTGTTAGTAAGAGCAGTGCTTTGCGTTGTGGGTATTGTTAGTAAGAGCAGTGCTTTGCGTTGTGGGTATTGTTAGTAAGAGCAGTGCTTTGCGTTGTGGGTATTGTTAGTAAGAGCAGTGCTTTGCGTTGTGGGTATTGTTAGTAAGAGCAGTGCTTTGCGTTGTGGGTATTGTTAGTAAGAGCAGTGCTTTGCGTTGTGGGTATTGTTAGTAAGAGCAGTGCTTTGCGTTGTGGGTATTGTTAGTAAGAGCAGTGCTTTGCGTTGTGGGTATTGTTAGTAAGAGCAGTGCTTTGCGTTGTGGGTATTGTTAGTAAGAGCAGTGCTTTGCGTTGTGGGTATTGTTAGTAAGAGCAGTGCTTTGCGTTGTGGGTATTGTTAGTAAGAGCAGTGCTTTGCGTTGTGGGTATTGTTAGTAAGAGCAGTGCTTTGCGTTGTGGGTATTGTTAGTAAGAGCAGTGCTTTGCGTTGTGGGTATTGTTAGTAAGAGCAGTGCTTTGCGTTGTGGGTATTGTTAGTAAGAGCAGTGCTTTGCGTTGTGGGTATTGTTAGTAAGAGAGTGCTTTGCGTTGTGGGTATTGTTAGTAAGAGCAGTGCTTTGCGTTGTGGGTATTGTTAGTAAGAGCAGTGCTTTGCGTTGTGGGTATTGTTAGTAAGAGCAGTGCTTTGCGTTGTGGGTATTGTTAGTAAGAGCAGTGCTTTGCGTTGTGGGTATTGTTAGTAAGAGCAGTGCTTTGCGTTGTGGGTATTGTTAGTAAGAGCAGTGCTTTGCGTTGTGGGTATTGTTAGTAAGAGCAGTGCTTTGCGTTGTGGGTATTGTTAGTAAGAGCAGTGCTTTGCGTTGTGGGTATTGTTAGTAAGAGCAGTGCTTTGCGTTGTGGGTATTGTTAGTAAGAGCAGTGCGTTGTGGGTATTGTTAGTAAGAGCAGTGCGTTGTGGGTATTGTTAGTAAGAGCAGTGCTTTGCGTTGTGGGTATTGTTAGTAAGAGCAGTGCTTTGCGTTGTGGGTATTGTTAGTAAGAGCAGTGCTTTGCGTTGTGGGTATTGTTAGTAAGAGCAGTGCTTTGCGTTGTGGGTATTGTTAGTAAGAGCAGTGCTTTCCGTTGTGGGTATTGTAGTTCCCTTGTAGTTCACATTGCTTTGTGTTCTGTGTACAGGGATGCCCAGCTGTTAACACTTAGCTTTAAGAGCACTGCTTTCTGTTGTGTGTCTTTAATTGAGTGTTGAATATACATGTGTTCTGCATTTTTCAGCTCAGGCTGCACAACACAAGCATCATTCACAAGACTGAGGCTCCTGAGAATAACTGAACACAAGACTTGAGCTCCCCTGAGATTTAACTGGAACCTGCTGCAGAAAGAGGTAGGTGCTTTCATATTGAAAACCCCTGTGCAAAACCTTGAGAAATATGATTGTTTTGTATAATAAATGCAATAGACAATCACTTTATTAATGTCCTGATACATTTTCTAAAAATGAATACACAGACCTGCCTATTCATGTAAAAGCACACAGATAACCCTAAACAGGACGCCCCTGACAGTAACACACACAAGCCTCAGGTTTGTTTTCCGGAACGGGGAATGTAATTGTGTAAGAAAGGGATTGTCTTTGGGGTTTGCTTTTATACTTCATTGTTTCAGTTCAACAGTGTAATAAAGCCATTGTGCTTTCCATGGTTTGGTGCGCCTGGATTAAGCAGACATCGGACTGTGTGTTTCATGAGAGCTTGTGAGGGTCACTGGTCTGCAGGAGACTTCACTCCTCCAGGCTTGCTGCTCCATGTGCAACTTGTAGACCACTGCTCCTGGGGAATCGCTAGCAAGTCTACCCAGTGAGTGCATCAGCATTAATGAACAGGAGCCTGGTTTTAATACATGCTTAAGTGAGGCTCTCTGAGACAAGCCAATGAAAAAAACGGTATTTTCCACTTGATGGAGTTGGTTTTAAGAGTGGCAAAGTGTTTGGTCTTAAACATATGAACTTCAACTCGCATATGAATAACTCACAAATGTATTTATTTAAAACTGATTAACAAAGACAGTTTAAATGACAGTGATACATTTATTTAATTAAAAAAGAAATCAAATCAGCTACTTGTATTAAACATGTTAAAATGGAAGCCATATTTCACCAGTGAGAGAGTGCAATCACGGTCTCTTTCACTGTTGCAAAGCACTAACACAGTTATAACTATTAGCCTAATAATAAGGATTTACAATAAAAGCAAATGACTGATTACTGTCCTAAAATACTCTAATCAGTCTCTTTGGGTGGTGCAGTTCTGAAGGAAGGATGGCATCAGAAACGATCTATATTCTGAACAGGCTGTTCTGGTTGCATCACTGATATTGCACCTGCTTTTACTCATCTTTACTCTCTACACAACCATTCATTATTTTGTTGTCTATAATAAATGTTCTCAGAGGTATGAATGATACACAATATGATGAATAACAAGAAAGTCAAAGTAATGTATCCATATCACAATCTCAATACAAAGCACTTGCATTGTTTTACTGACTGCTCTAAAAAGCTTATTTATTCAAGGAGTTCAAGAAATTAATATTTTTAATAAATCAGTTGAATTTCCACAGGGTACAGTGTGGATTTATTAGGTCACATACAAATCTGGTATTTTATAAGAAAACCAGATTTCAATTACCTAGGCTATGTTACTTTTTTTTGCCCTTTGAAAACCAGCCTGTGATGTCTGTAAAGAGCCCTTTAACTACTTCCAGTTTACTTTGTTTCAATTCTTTCTTTTCCTCTGGAAGCAGATCATCCCCCCTGGCAGCCTTCTGCAGTATCACTGCCCCCTCCCTGACTTGTTGTAATGACTGGATGCGTTCTTTAAACCCAGGACTGCCTTCTCGTTCCTCAGACTGGATCAGCAGGTCAATGTAATCTGGAGTTGTGAGTGGATTTGGACGTAGGGCAATCTCTTCAAGTCGGGAACGACTCTTTGATAATTGTTCAATTAGATCCAGAACCTTGTATTTAACAGCACTGAATTCCTGCTCAAGGGTTTTCATTATTTCCTCTGCACTCATCTTTTTCCCCTCTGCTTCCTCATATTGCTTTTTCAGGTTCTCATATGTTCTCTTTTCTTTTTTGATTACAGGCCCCCATTTGAATGTTTGTTGTAATAAATGATCACTGGAGGCACATTTGCCAGGGCAGACTCTACAGGAGCCCAACATATCAATTGCCTTACACCAGTACTTGAATGTATTAGTTGTACATGGATGATGACATGTGAAGTGACATATTGGGCAGTTGGTTGTAAACGTTCCACTTTCACTGATGTCTATCTCTCCCTGCACTGTAATCTCCACTTCATACTCAAAGTCTTTATTTGCCTCTATGCAGTCCTTGTGATGTTCCAGTGCATTCTGTGTTTCTCTTATTTCATCCAGTTTACTCAAACCAACTTTGATAATTTGTTGCAATCCTTCCACAGTAACCTCCAGCTGTTTTCTCTCAGCAAGAACTTCCTTTGTCAGCTGCAAACTTCTTGTCTCCATTGTATTTAAATTGTTGAAGAAGTTTCTCATACTGGTTGAACCCATTCTCCAGAACAGTTTTTCAAAATCATCTTCACTGTCTCCTCCATTAGGCTCAAACAGGGCTGAGTTATTGAATTTGAAATGCACAGGAACACCTTTGTCACTCTTACGACAAGGCACACCAGCAGCTTTGATGGCTTCCAAAACAGCAGGTGCCTTTCCATCAGCGAAAGTGACAAGTAATTGTATATTGTTTTTAATGTCTTTCCCAAAAATGGAGAGAATTGAATCAAAGATATATTTCTGTGTAGGTGTGAGACGTGCTAAAGCAGCCTGGACTACAAAGCACACCGCATCAATACTGTCAACGCCACCCGGGGAAGAAAAAAACTCCCTGATCTTTTCAGTGATCAGTTTGTCTTGTTGGATGCCTTTGATGTCTCCAAACCCAGGTGTGTCTATAATGGTGAGGGAGTATGGAACCTGGAATCCTTCATTATGATAGATCTGATAGGCAGTGATTTCAGATGTCTGACTCTCAGCTTGTGATCTGTTGGTTTCTTCATGTATCAGCTTGAATCTGAAGTCATCTTCCCATTCCACACCCAGGATGTAGTTGATCATTGCATTGATGAGGGTGGTTTTCCCTGATCCAGTCGCTCCGAGGACCATGATGGTTCTGTTTATCACATTTAGTGGCTTTGTTCCAAAGACAGATTTGTTGAAATGTCTAGCTATCTCTTTTTTTAATTTAAGCTGGTAAATACTAGGATTCTCCAGCGTGCGGGAGACACACGCAGCCTTAATCTTTTCTGTTACAGCATCATCACGAGCTGAAGGTTTGCCAGGTGGACTTGTTGGAAGAGTCTTCACACTGCTAGTTGTGTCACTGCTCACAGGATTTCCCAGCATGCCCTCTGCAGCCTCAATCTTATGTTCTGGGTTTTTCACATGTCCTGTAGAAGCCATGATCTCTACCAAGTGCTGTGCCCCCTGAAAGACATGAGAGTCTGAATATCAGTCAGGACGGTGAAGCATTAAGGGCACTTTTACACAACATTGCTTCAAGTCATCAAATATAATGTAATTAAAAAACTGGCGCAAATTTTCAGTTTTAAATATTTATGAAAAACAGAAATATGCATCATGTTAAAGCAACATTTTGAATCATCTGACTAATTATTTCACTTGCTCCACACGGAAACCACTTTCCTCAGCAATACGTTTTTCAGCAACATTGATTTCCCTTAGTTACCATTGTGGCAGTGTTGCCCCGCCCCTGTGTGTATTTCTGTGTTGTATGTTGCGTGTAGTGTGTTAATGTTGGTGTATAGTCATTGGTACACGGGATATAATATGGGTTACGAGCACGAGTGTTTAAAATGTATATTTGTATTTAGGCACGAGGATTGCACAGCACTTCACGTGCAGGTAAAATGTAATAATATGTGAGCACGGGGAATTGCACTTTATTAATTCACGTGCAGTTGTACCGAGACTCCAATTGAATGATTGATTAGCAATCGAGTCTCGGTACAGCTGCATAAAAGCAGGGGTTGAGTGTTCGGTGTGTGGGAACGGGTGCGAGAGAGATATATATTATAATTGCTATTGCGTGCTGGAAGTGCCAGCATGGCACTTGTGTTCTGTTTGTCCACATTTTGTCCGTCTGTCTATTTGTTTTGCACGCGCTGTTTATTTTGTAACAGCACTTGTGTTTTGTTCAACCTTTTATTTTCTGTATGTTTATTAAATACATGCAACAGCGCGTTTCATTCACCATTTCACCTCGCAGTGCTGTGTGTTCCTTTCTGGTCTGACGTCACCACTAAACCCAGCTTGTTCACAACCATATATAATTACAATATGTGACTTAAAATCTTGAATTGTGCTTATCAGCAGAGGAGTTTTTACACAGGGAATATTTGAAGAAATGCTTTGAAGCCTGCCCCTGACCTGCTCAGAAAGTTTTTCTTCTTTCGCTTCTGAGAAATGCGCTTCTTTTGGAACAAAATAAGGAAGTGAGCTGCCTGTAATCAGATCTTTTATGTACCTGTACAGATCTTGTTGATCAACACTCCAGGCATAAAACAGCAACATGTTTACATGTGTGCAAGTTGCGCTGAAGCAACACAGCCAGTGGGTGGGAAAGAATAATGATGCTGTTCTTTGATTTGTTAGAGAAGGAAATGTACAGTCCATGAGTTTACATTACATATTGAGTAGAGGTTGTGGGTCAAATTAGTGAACTCGTTTGTTCAATTTCTGTTGCCCTTATATAACAAATGAGGTAAAGATTGTAATTATTGTTTACCACTAGAGGCCCTCGTATAATAGAGTAGCTTTACATAATGAAACTAACATGAGAAATGTGCAAGAAAAAGCAACAGCCATCTTGAAGAGCTTCTGTGCTGAGTTAATTCATTATTTTCGGATCTAACTGTACTGCACTTGTCGTGGAAGTTTACACCTCAAACTCCTGTAAGACAGAGACTCATTAGAACAGACATGATTGAGTAAACAAGTTTAATGGTTTGCAAACCCGAGAGCACACTCAACACACGCAGGTGTTTAGGAATACCAAGCTATGCTCTAACTACATAGAGCCAGTAAGCATAATATGTACCTTGTAACCTACAGTTATTGCGAGCCAGTCACAGAAGCTTAACTCAATATTAACGGATAGCAACAGCTTGGAAGATTAAGATGAGACCAATCATATGCAACAATACAACTTATCTAAATTGCAAGCACCCTGAAATTAGACCTATTTCCGTGAACTGTCACGGATGCAGCTTGCGGTTGCTAAATAAAGAGAACTTCCTCTTTCTTGCTAGTAGTCGTTATCTTTCCATTCCTTCTATGGGCCACCTGCCCTGCAGTAAGAAAGAGGAAGTATGTTCACAAACAACTACCGATAATAATACACTATTATTATATTATACCTAAATCTTATAACCCGTAATAGCATTTAAACCTGAGCATGGAAACCCTGAACAATCATAGCAGTAGCAACAGTTTAATTTTCCCACTGCACCCTGCATTTCCAATATTTGGGATCTGTTTTGCTGGTTTATATACAAAAGCCATTATTTAAATGATACTTGGTTTTCATTATTTGCTGAAATGTTTTTCAACACAGTATGACTAATAATTGTAACTGTAGTGTTCTATTTACAGTGTCTAGTATGACTTGTTCAGTATTACTGTTGCAGCACTAGCTCCATGAATGCAGCATAAGTAATTTGCTGCCTGCTGCTCTTCATTGAGTATCAGAATACCTGGCCAGGTTAATTTAATTCTCTGTTCAATTGCTAAATAAGTAATTTTGTTCTCATTTTTAAAGTGGGCCTTTCAGATTCCATAAGGTAAAATTAGGTGAAGCTATTTCAATTTACTGTTAAATTTTGGTAGGGGTTTATCTCTGCACTGGACTTTCTCTCTTGTTTTAACTGAATGATCTTTTCCTTAATTTCCACATGGGAATTCTAATTAGATTCAGGTGTTTTGCTAATTGCCTTGGCAAAGGTCTTATTGGGCTTGATTTATCATTAATTCTAAGTATCTTAATTGGTGGCTCTTTAAATAGGACTATTACTTCCTGGTGAAGAGGGTGGTTCCTTTTTTGCTGGGGTGATTCTTTTTTGGGTGTGGTTTTTGTGGATGCAGAGTGTTTGAAGAGGGAGTTTGCTGGTCTGTAAAGGAGAAATCAGGAAGCAATAATCGTTTGGTTGTTAGAAACAGTGTATTTTCTCTAATCTGCCATTTTTTCCAGTTTAAAAGTAACTAGTTATCTAATCTCCTGCCAAATTGAAACTATCCACATCATTCAAATTCACAACAACAGTGACTAATCTGTTTATTATCCAAATCATCACCTTTTGTCTTCTTACCTGGTTGGAAACTCCAAGCTCTACAGGACAAAGGAAGATCCCCTAATGGGGAGCAATCATATTTTTTGCTGCTGGATTATCTGGGCTGTTTTGGATTACACTGTGTAACAAATGTTATTATTTTTTTTTGTTCCTGGGTAGTAAGTGTTATTTCCTAATTGCTTATGCCTCAAAAGTATAGAAAATGGCTATTATTCCCCACAAACTTTGCTTTTGTGACCAGGAGAGTGATATTTTGAAATATCACTATTTCCAATGGGAAAACGGGAGCTTTTGTGTCTTTTCGTTCACATAGTCAGAAAAAAACAACATATGAACCCAAATTAACATGTATTTATACTAAAGTAATACAAAAATGACTACAAAAGATTTAGAAGTGAGTAGTTTTTCGATATTTCGTAAATGTACAGTATAATTGTAAATCTCGAAAAACTACTCGCTTCTAAATCTTTTGTAGTCATTTTTGTATTACTTTAGTATAAATACATGTTAATTTGGGTTCATATGTTGGTTTTTTCTGACTTTTATATGAACGAAAAGACACAAATTTGCCCGTTTTCTCATTGGAAATAGGTCAATTTCAAAATATCACTGTCCTGGTCACAAAAGCAAAGTTTGTGGGGAATAATAGCCATTTTCTATACTTTTGAGGCATAAGCAATTAGGAAATAACACTTACTACCCAGGAACAAAAATTGTGTTACATAGTGTTATCATTTTTGTTTATTTACTGGGGATTAACGAGCACCCAGCACAGCAGTTTCATTTTTGTTTTGTGTTTAAACTTTTCTGGTTCAACTGCATTCTCAATACGGATTGGATATAACTTCCTGGGACTTTTAAAGTATTGGTGGTTGTTTCATGGGCATTTTTCTTTCTAGAAGGACTGCCTGATGGACTCAGTGGTAAACATTTTGAATGGTTCAAATGCTGTCTGATTAAAACTCATGGACACCAAATGTTTGATACATCTGTCTCAAGTATACTATTCCACGCATATTCAATAACATCTACATCTGTCTTCAAGTATACTATTCCACGCATATTCAATAACATTTGCTATATGAATTCTGGTGTTGCTGGTTTATTTGTCTTCCTATTTTCTATTTGTTGTAAACAATCCTGACTTGCCCAGCAATTTCTTGGTTCTGTCGCGCAATCCTGCTGCTGGGGAGAGTTATATTGTTCAGGGTAGTTTATTTGTATTTCCGTCACAAAATACTAGTTATTGGACATTGCTTAAGAATTAGGTTTGTTACAATGTACTATAATTATATTTCATGTAACTGTTTGTGACCCACTTGCTTGTCTGTCTGTATCACACTCTGCATGAGAATATGATAACTGCATTGAGTTTGTAACAATCTTCATCAAAATGTTGTTAATTATTATTCAATCCTTGCCTCCTGTATACTTTTCAGGTTGATTTCTCTGTAATCGTTCACATACTGTGAGCTCGTTATGTGCTTGTGAAGCCTTGTGAATGTGCCTGCGCTGGTTATAAGGTAACGGTTATAGATACTGGAATACATTATTCTAATTCTGTCAGTATTACTGTAAAGAAAACTTCCTAAATAAATCTCAAGTGAACAATCAGATTGTCGAATATGTTCAGATTTCAATATTCTATTTAAGATTTCTTAAATAACCACAATAATGTAAAGCAAGCACAAGCCTCATCATGTTGAAGTGCTGACACGTCAGGGTGATTCTCATTAGTTGGGGTTCATTACTATTGAAATGCGGGTGAAGAACAGTTGAGTCTTTATCCACACAAACACATATTGCGAGATTCTCTGTTTCAGGTTTATATTTGTATGTGTCTAGTGAAATGCTAAGTGTATTCATGGGAATTGTTGTGAAAGTGAAGTGTGCCACAGATCAAGGCAATGTGTGTAATATAGCTGTCAGGTATACAGTAGACTGGATACTGGCTATTTAATCATTTCATCATTTGAATAATCATTGCAGTAAAAGTTTCTTTAATCTTACCTTGTTTTTTCCACCACACAACATACCTTCCTTTCATGAACAATAAAGATTTGTAATACTGATTTCCTCTATTTATCATATATAATTACGATGTGTAATGTAACATCTTGAATTGTCCTTGCAGTAGATTAGCATTGCATGCAATCAACAGCAACATGTTTATATGTGTGTAAAGTTGAAGAGAAAATTCCAGCCAATGGCTGTAGAGAATAATGATTTTGTTGGTCTCTTTGTTAATGAAGAAAACTACATTAGAACATTCATTTTATGAAGTGGGACTTTTCTGTGAAACAGAAAATTTCAACAAATATTCCAATTCTAAGAAAAATAGGTCTGTGGTAATACTAAAATAAAATATAAATCTAATGACCAAGGTTTCAACCACAAGTGTTTCCTAATGTCTGCAACTAACAAATTTGTAGCCACTTAACAACACTAACACTGCTCCCAGTTACATGTGTCTATTGTAGAATATTATACAGTATTTAATTTAGGGTTTTACTTACCAACAACCTTTTTAAGCAGGAATCATTTGAAGAAATGCTTGGAAGTCTCCACCTGTCCTTCTAACAAGCAAGTTCTGCTGCATGGGGTGGGAATCCCTTTCATAAGCAGCTTGTTTCACTGTGAAACAGCATGATTTCCCAGAAATGACTCTTGAAGTCTTGTAGAGGGGAGCAGGGGCAGGAGGCGGGTCGTAAAGAGAGGGGAGGAGGGGAAGCAAGAGGCTGGGTCCTAGAGAGCAGGGAGGAGGGGAACAGGAGGCTGGGTCCTAGAGAGAAGGGGTAGTAGGAGGCTGGGTCCTAGAGAGAAGGGGGAGCAGGAGGAGCAGGAGGCTGGGTCCTAGAGAGAAGGGAGGAGGGGAAGCAGACAGGTGGTGCCTCACTGCTATCTGTCGTACATCTATAATGCACTGTATTGTATATTTAATGTGGTTTATGTGTATTCAAGGAAGCCCCGCCCCCACCCTGCGTCCTCTGCATTGTACCCCGTCAATGACGTTACCTCTTCCCATTTACAGGGAGTGCGTTTATAAATAATCATTTTGCAGGCCTGCAGTTTCACATTCAGCCAGCAGAGGGGGGGTGTTGCACCAACCTTTGCTGCGTAAAACTATTGGTACAGGGAATTTCCTGTTCGCTGTTTTCTTGTTGTAAATATGCACATTTTATTATCACCAGGTGGATATTGATCGGCAAAATGATCAGTGGGTCATCATCGCATCATTAAATGCTACATGTACTGTAGACCTCATATTATATTTAGGGTTGGGGGTAATGCGTTAGTAACGTAACGCAACGCGCTACTGTAATATTACATTTCTTAATAACGAGTTAAAATAACTCTTTAGAGTTTTTTTTTTTTTTAATTTGAGTAATATTAGTTACTTTCCTTAAAAAAAAAAAAAAAAAAAAAAGTGTTTTCTCGCTACATTATTATTAAATGATGTGATGTTTAAATCGGAAGCAAGCAGCAGTAAATTCAACAAGACCTATTCACTTATGTGCGCCACATCAAAATCAAAATCACTATACAAGTACACACAGCATGTAAGGTCTATGCAGCGGCACCACTTGGACTGTTTGGTAAAGAATATAGTCTAACGGTACTGAGGAAATAACCCCATGCCTTGTAGTATACTGCAATTGATGCGATACAACAAAGACTACTCTGATTTTTAAACTAAACGTTGAACCTGCTATTTGAAGAACTCAAATTGCATACACCGTACAAATGAGGATGGATTCAAAATCTTTTTTTTTGTTCAAAGTTCATTTAGTTTAAAACTGATATGGCGAGTTTGAGAAGTGTCACTTTTAATGTCTGCGTTCATATAAATTGAAAGGCTATCTCAATTAAAGTAAATGATTAAGTGTTGTTAGTTTGTGAACTGTTATAATGAAGCTAACAAATTGCAATATTTAGTTTGATTTAACAGTGCTAATTTATTTTGCACATTAGTAGCCTCCATAGCTAATGAGAGTGCTGTGAGGAGTGTGAATGCGTGCAGGAGATGTTGTGGAGTGTGCAACGAGCACTACTGTGCTTCGGTTTTATTGTTATTTAGTGTATCTATTGTACTTGAGTTTAGAACACACTACTGGCAGATCACTTTGTTTTCTATTATTGCTGAACCTTTGTAATGAAGTCGCTGATTAATAAAACCTGAGTGGAAGCCAGATAATATCGCCCAGCCTGATTCATTCGCAGTGCTCTGCGCTACTGACCCCAGAACTAAGGTAACCCACGGCCTTACAGTTTATTTGTTTGTCATGCATTTAAAACATGCATTACCAGACCATGGAGATTAGTCACAATTGTTTCGCAGGGCAGAAGGAAGGAATGTAGTGGGTAATATAACAAGTAATATAGTGCACTATTTTTTAAATGAACTAATATGTAATACTAATATTATTACTTTTTTCTCAAGAAACGAATAATGACTAATACATTACTTTTTATCAGTAATGCCCCCAACACTGGTGGTACATGACAGACACAGAGATGGATGACGTTAAAAAGTTCAGGTGCACATTTCACGGTGATTTTCGACTGGGATCCAATCCATCTACCTTTCCAAGATGCTGTTGAAGTCTACAAAACCCTTTCAAAGTTGCTTGGGGAGAATGGAGAGCATGCAGTGCCTGTCAAGGTCTGGCTGTACCCATTAATGAAGTTAGACTCTAAGGCAGCCAGGCTTGTATGAAACATTAGTGACCAGTTGGTTACATGTTCACAGACAGCTTTAGAGCAGTTACATGCAATGCAATGACATGATAGAAGACATTAAGAACATAAGAAAGTTTACAAACAAGAGGAGGCCATTCGGCACCATCTTGCTCGTTTGGTTGTTGGTAGCTTATTGATCCCAGAATCTCATCAAGCAGCTTCTTGAAGGATCTCAGGGTGTCAGCTTCAACAACATTTTTGGGGAGTTGATTCCAGACCCTCACGATTCTCTGTTCCCCAAACATTTCCTGAGGTCAAGGAGAAGATCCAACAGCTTAAACAAATGAGTCAGCAGTACAAGCTGAGCTTCATGAGACAGTTAGCAAGTGTGCTGCCAGCCAGCCGTGGCGGTGGGTAAGAGGAAGGAGTGCTGGCAGAGGTTTTACAGCACAATGAAGAGTCTCCTTTTAACAATGAATCACTAAAAATGTGGCTGGACAGAAAAGAAAGATAAATTAATGTAGTAGGTTCTTTCCTTACTGAGGAACTGGCACACCCACAATTCATGGAAGTCTGCATCACCCCTAACAGACTGAAAGCCACCAGGGAGATAGAAGGTCAGAACAGCTGGGTTCAGGTAGGCAGAAGCAGGGAAAAAAAGAAATTTCGTCAAACACCACCAGAAATCAAAACAACCAACAGATTTGAGTCACTTCAGAATTTTGATGAGCAGAACCAACAAGAAGAGAATGAAAGGAACAACATCCAGGATCCCATTGACAGTGGTGACCAGACAGCAAAAAGAAGGGAGGTCATGATTGTTGGGGACTCCATATTGAGAAACACAACAAGTTCAATTCGCAGTTTGGACCCCCTTACTACACAGTGTGCTGCCTTCCGGGAGCCTCTGTCAAGCACATCACTGAGAACGTGGACAGGCTCCTAGAACGAACAGGAGACAACCCGGTAGTAGTCGTCCACATCGGTACAAACAACATTGGAAGAGACAGACCAAAATCCCTGCAAAACAAATTCAAAGAGCTAGGAAGGAAATTAAAAGAGAAAACCAAAACTGTGGTATTTTCTGGTATACTACCGGCACCTTGCAAAGGACCATATGGACAGCTGGAAATAATTAATCAAAACGCATGGCTGAAGACGTGGTGCACACGGGAAGGCTTCACCTATCTTGATCATTGGACCACATTCTACAACGAGGACTATCTGTATAGACAAGATGGACTGCACTTAAATAACAAGGGAACCAGTCTACTTGGAGAAAAGATCCTCAAGCAGGTTCAGAAGCATTTAAACTAGAAAGGAAGGGGGGAGAAATCAACAAAAAAACAGAAGGGAGACCGCATCAAAACAAGAACAACAACTCAGGTAAGACAACCATTAAATGTATTTATCTAAATGCTAGAAGTATCAGAAACAAAATTCTAGAACTTGAAGCTACTGCACTAACAGGTAACTATGATGTGATAGGTGTTACAGAAACGTGGTTGTCTGAAAGTGATGGGGACGAATATAATATTTGTGGGTATACACTGTACAGGAAAGACAGGCAGGACAGAAGAGGAGGAGGGGTAGCGCTATACATAAGAAACAGTCTTGAAGCCCAGGTGTTAAACCTGGACAAAGAAAATAAAACCGAATCAATATGGGTCAGAATAACTGACAAAAATTCAAAAGGGCATAATAATAGGAGCATGCTATAGACCGCCAGATTCAGACGGTGAGTAAAATAATCTGTTATACAATGACATTAGAAATGTGTGTAGCAAAGGAGAAGCCATACTAATGGGGGATTTCAACTTCCCCCAAATAAAATGGGAAAACCCGGTGGGTAGCACGAAGGATGAAATAGAAATGGTGGAAATGACAAATGACTGCTTCCTAACACAATTTGTCAAGGCACCGACTAGAGGGGAGGCATGCCTTGATTTAGTCTTTTCAAATAACGAAGATAGAATAACTAAAACAGAGGTCAGAGAACCACTGGCAAACTCAGACCACAACATGGTCTCATTTGAAGTGTTTTTTAAATCCCCAAAAGTAATGACTAAAGCTAAGGTTTACAATTTTAGAAAAGCAAACTATGAAGGTATGAAACAGAGACTAACAGAAGTAGATTGGAGTAAAATAGAGAAAACACCCACAGAAGAAGGATGGTTGTTCTTCAAAAATGTAGTACTAGAGACGCAAAACAATTATATCCCTAAAGTAGACAAATCTAAATGTAAAACTAAATTGCCAAAATGGTTTAATAGATCGATTAAAAAAAATATTCAGCGAAAAAAGGCACTTTACAGAGCATTAAAAAAGGACCAAAAAGAAAGTACGCAGAAAGGGTACACAGAACTGCAAACGCAAGTCAAAAAGGAAGTTAGAAAGGCCAAGAGAGAAATAGAAATGAACATTGCTAAGGGAGCTAAAACCACTTCCAAAATGTTTTTCCAATATTACAACAGCAAGAGAACATTCAAAGAGGAGATTAAATGTTTAAGAGATACAAATGGCAAAATCGTAAAAAAATAGCAAATATATTAAGTGATTACTTTTCACAAGTTTACAAAGGAAGATACGGACAACATGCCCCACATGTCATCCAGTTCCTATCCAGTTTTAAATAACTTTAGCCTAACTGAGGCAGAAGTGTTAAAGGGACTAGGAGCTCTTAAAATAAACAAATCCCCTGGGCCTGATGAGATCCTCCCAGTAGTACTCAAAGAAATGAAAGAAGTAATTTACAAACCGCTAACCAAGATCATGCAGCAGTCTCTTGACACAGGGGTGGTACCGACAGACTGGAAAATTGCAAACATAATACCGATCCACAAAAAGGGAAACAAAACTGAACCAGGTAACTACAGACCAGTAAGCCTGACTTCTATTATATGCAAACTTATGGAAACTATAATAAGATCCAAAATGGAAAATTACCTATATGGTAACAGGGTCCTGGGAGACAGTCAACATTGTTTTAGGAAAGGGAGATCGTGTTTAACTAAATTGCTTGATTTTTTTAAGGATGCAACATTGATAATGGATAATTGCAAAGCATATGACATGGTTTATTTAGATTTCCAGAAAGCTTTTGACAAAGTCCCGCACAAAAGATTAATTCTCAAATTGAATGCAGTTGGGATTCAAGGAAACACATGTACATGGATTAGGGAGTGGTTAACATGTAGAAAACAGAAAGTACTGATTAGAGGAAAAACCTCAGAATGGAGTGTGGTAACCAGCGGTGTACCACAGGGATCAGTATTAGGTCCTCTGCTATTCCTAATCTACATTAATGATTTAGATTCTGGTATAGTAAGCAAACTTGTTAAATTTGCAGACGACACAAAAGTAGGAGGAGTGGCAAACACTGTTGCAGCAGCAAAGGTCATTCAAAATGATCTAGACAAGATTCAGAACTGGGCAGACACATGGCAAATTACATTTAATAGAGAAAAGTGTAAGGTACTGCACGCAGGAAATAAAAATGTACATTATAAATATCATATGGGAGATACTGAAATTGGAGAAGGAATCTATGAAAAAGACCTAGGAGTTTTTGTTGACTCAGAAGTGTCTTCATCTAGACAATGTGGGGAAGCTATAAAAAAGGCTAACAAGATGCTCGGATACATTGTGAAAAGTGTTGAATTTAAATCAAGGGAAGTAATGTTAAAACTGTACAATGCACTTGTAAGACCTCATCTTGAATATTGTGTGCAGTTCTGGTCACCTCGCTATAAAAAAGATATTGCTGCTCTAGAAAGAGTGCAAAGAAGAGCGACCAGAATTATTCTGGGCTTAAAAGGCATGTCATATGCAGACAGGCTAAAAGAATTGAATCTGTTCAGTCTTGAACAAAGACGACTACGTGGCGACCTAATTCAAGCATTCAAAATTCTAAAAGGTATTGACAGTGTCGACCCAAGGGACTTTTTCAGCCTGAAAAAAGAATCAAGGACCAGGGGTCACAAATGGAGTTTAGACAAAGGGGCATTCAGAACAGAAAATAGGAGGCACTTTTTTACACAGAGAATTGTGAGGGTCTGGAATCAACTCCCCAGTAATGTTGTTGAAGCTGACACCCTGGGATCCTTCAAGAAGCTGCTTGATGAGATTTTGGGATCAATAAGCTACTAACAACCAAACGAGCAAGATGGGCCGAATGGCCTCCTCTCGTTTGTAAACTTTCTTATGTTCTTAATTTGAGGGTCTTAATCAATTTGAGGGCATACATGTTGTGTCTTCAGTGAATAAGCTGGAGCGAGCACTGTTAGACCGCACAGCTGAGAACGTTGTTTGCTTTAAATTCACTTCACTGCATGAGCCTGAACCCTATCTATTAGCCCTGTCCAACTATTTGAAACCTCACTTGAAGAAGAGCACTCCAAGTGTAACACCTGATACCTACACACAGCAAGGCAGCAACCACTGGGTGTGTGATGAATCTATCCAGAAGATAATTTGCTGTTCAGATGTATTCCTTGAGTTAGTGAGAACACCATGTAACAATTTTTTAAGTTAGTAAGTGTTATTTCCTAATTGCTTATGCCTCAAAAGTATAGAAAATGGCTATTATTCTCCACAAACTTTGCTTTTGTGACCAGGACAGTGATATTTTGAAATTTACCTATTTTCCAGAACATTCCAGATAGATTCAGTGCTGTGTAAACTTGGAGTAACTTCTTTCCAGTAATATAAATAGTAGTACAAATACAGGGACCTTAAGCCCACCAGTTCAGTTTAGTTCCAGCTGCCTAAGTGGATACATATCTGCATTTTTCTGATATGGCATCAAGAGGCTGCAATGGTGGCATTCCTGATGGGTCTCCAAGGCAGTTTTACCAAGTTTCCCTGCTATCTTTTCCTTTGGGACAGCAGGGATACCAAGGCGCACTACCACAGGTGGGACTGGCCACAGCGGACCGAGTTCTCTGTGGGGAGGAACAACGTCAAGTGGGAGCCACTGGTGGACCCCCGGAAGGTGCCGATGCCACCACTGCACATCAAATTGGGCCTTATGAAACAATTTGTCAGAGCTGTAGATAAGGAGTCGACAGCCTTCAAGTACCTTCAAGACTTCTTCCCTAAGCTGTCTGAGGCAAAGGTCAAAGCCGGTGTCTTCATCGGACCACAGATAAAGAAGATCCTGGAGTGCAATGAATTCCCCAAGAAGCTCACTAGTAAGGAGAAAGCGGCTTGGAACAGCTCTGCTGTAGTGGTTCGGGGCTTCCTGGACAATCACAAAGCCAAAAACTATGTGGAGCTGGTTGAGACTCTGGTGAAGAACTACGGCACAACGGGCTGTAGGATGTCCCTCAAAGTCCATATCCTTGATGCTCATCTTGATAAATTCAAGGAGAACATGGGAGCGTACTCAGAGGAGCAAGGCGAGTGCTTCCACCAGGATATACTGGACTTTGAACGCCGCTACCAAGGACAGTATAACGAGAACATGATGGGAGACTACATTTGGGGGCTCATTCGTGAAAGCGATTTACAGCATAATCGTAAATCTCGAAAAACTACTCACTTCTAAATCTTTTGTAGTCATTTTTGTATTGCTTTAGTATAAATACATGTTAATTTGGATTCATATGTTGTTTTTTTCTGACTATGTGAACGAAAAGACACGAATTAGCCCGTTTTCTCATTGGAAATAGGTAAATTTCAAAATATCACTGTCCTGGTCACAAAAGCAAAGTTTGTGGAAAATAATAGCCATTTTCTATACTTTTGAGGCATAAGCAATTAGGAAATAACACTTACTACCCAGGAACAAAAATTGTGTTACATAGTGTTATTATTATTGAGTTATTCAGCAGAGGCTTTTATCCAAAGCGACTCGCAGAGACTAGGGGGGTGAAGTCTGCTGCTGCTGCTGCAGAGTCACTTCCAATAGGACCTTGTTTGTTCGACCTCTCATCCGAAGGACGGAGCACAAGGAGATGAAGTGACTTGCTCAGGGTCACGCGCGCGCGCGCACACACACACACACACACACACAGCGAGTCAGTGGCTGCACCTGAATTTGAACCTCCTGGTATCAAGACCCCTTTCTCTAACCACTGGACTACATAATCAAGTTTATACAATACATACATTTTAAACAAGCTTTAGGTTGTGGGTTTTAGTAAATTCTTTTTTTTAGATAGGAGATTAAACCAGACCTCTAAATAAATCTGCTGAGAATTGTGGAAAAAACCTGAGAAGCTACACACCCCACTCACACAATGAAAAGTCAGAACAGAGGCAGCAGGTATTTCTGTTTTGTTTTTTATGTCAAGACACAAAAAGAGGCAATCAAGAAATGACCAACATGTAAAAACAGCGTTTCTTTTTGTTACAGGTAATTATATAAAAAAAAAGGCCAAGATTTTTTTTTTTTTTTTTTTCACACAGTAATGACCTGGCTGCTATCTGAAAGAACTACATTTACAACAGAGCTGGAAAAACCTGGCTAAGAACCTAGCCATCCATCCTTAAAAAAGGCTCCTCCTTCCACCCCCCCCCCCCCCCTCTAAAAAAAAAAAAAAAAAAAACATACAGCACCCCTCCCCCCTCCTCTCTCACTCCTGCACCCTCTCCCCCTCCTCTAAACACACAACTTTCTGCAAATTGCAGAAAACAAGTTATTGTTCAACCTTGCGGGGGGGAGGGGGGGAGGAGGAGTATTTTTTTCTTTTCTAGACTGCTTAGAAAAAGGCTCCAATATATATTTCAAATAAGAAGCTTTTAAAACGAGTGTCGGACAGGGGGGGAGACAGAGGGAGGGAGGAAGGAAGAGAGAGAGGTTAGTGGAGAGACTTTCTCCCCCGAAAAACACTTTGGCATACAGAAATGAAAAACGAAGAGGATAGTCCTCGCTTCTCCCATTATGTGTGTTTTTGTTTTAAACAGTTGCCTTCTGTCCAAGACAATATCCAACGAGGTCTCAGGAAAATAAAATAAAATGCATATTCCTTCTGTGATGAAAAAAAATAAGCAAACAAGATTTAACAAAATAAAACCTTGCTTCGATTTTTTTTGTCCTATGAGAAAAAACTATAAAAATAACAAATTATACACGCACACAAAAACATCTATTACATGACGAGCCTTCCCAAAATCAAGAACGCGAAGCCTGGGATGGCAGATAAGACTACTTTGCAACACTATTGCGAATGGAAACGAACCTTGTAGTCTTCCTCCTCCTCCTCTTCCTCTCGATTTTCCCAGAGAACGCACAGTGCTTGTGGAAGCACGGGAGAGAGGAATTCTCTCCTTTCAATTTGTCTGAATATTTCCATTGCATGCTTTTATTTAAAAAAAAAACAAAAAACAGCAAGTGCTTTTTTAAATCAATTTCTTAATTCCTATTATTGTTTTAATTGCATTTTCTTAAGCTAGACTTGTAAATACAAATAAAAACCAGGCTCGAGTTGTGATGACGTCACCCGTGCATGAGAAGATTTTGTTTTGCTTTCTAATTGTACGGGGGGAGGAGGAGGTGGCAGTACTAAAATAAGACTGAAAAAGCATTGTTTTATTTAATGACAGTAAAAACCCGTGCCGTGGCAGCTCTGTACAAAAACAACTAAAGCAAATACGTCTGTCGTTGGTTTTAGTTCATTATCAAAAAACTCATGGTAAAAACAAAAGTGCTTCCCTCCCTCCCTCCCTCCCTCCCTTCCTTCCTTCCTTCCTTCCTCCCTCGCTCCCTCTCCCAGAATAACACAGTCCTCATCTTCATTGTAATAGTAATAATTGTAATAGCAATACAAAATGAAGTTGGAAAACATCTCTCTCTCCATTCCTGTGTGTTTGGAGGGAGTGCTGCGGCCCCCACTTTGCCTCTCCCCCCTTCCCCTTTTTGGGGTGATCTTGCTGGGGGAGGGTTTGGGGTAACAGAATCATGGCCCGAGACATTACTGGCCATCAGATTTTGCCTTCTTTGGACCGGAGGGTTTCCTGAAAGTGAAAAATAAAAAATAAATAAAAAAAACATGATACACATGGCAAAATAAATATTTATTACAAAAACACATGAGACACACACAGACTTTGTTCTCTCTTTGTCTGTGTGTGTGTGTGTGTCCCTCTCTGGTTTTACTCACACTTCAGGGGACGAGGAGACCGGTCTTTTCACTGCTGGTTTGGCAGCTGAGCCGTCTTTACTGGACTCTGCGAAAAACAAATGAAGGGTTTTTAAAACCAAAGAAAGAAAGAAGTGGAGGAGTGAGGAGAGAGAAAGAAAAAAGAGGGGACAGGAGTGAGAGGAGAAAGAAAGAGGGGAAGACAAAGATGTGAGGAGACAGAGAAAACAGAAGGGAAGGAGTGAGAGGAGACGAAGAAAGTAAAAGTAAGGAGTGGAGTGAGAGAGAGATGGCAGCGTACCTTGCAGCCACCGAACCTGCGTGGCCGGCCCGTAGCCCTTCTCGTTGCGGGCGGCGATGCGGAAGATGATGGCCGGCTTGGTGGTGTAGTCGATGTGTGCGTTGGACAGGCTGGAGGACTGCACCAGGCAGGAGGGGCTGGGCCCGCAGTACACACGCATGAAGGCCAGCTGGGCCGGGGACGAGGCCTTGGGCTCCCCAGCCTGGCTGCTCTGGATCGCCAGGTACACAGAGTACTCTATGATCTTCCCAGAGGTGACTGAGGGGGGCTCCCAGGTCAGGTGAGCTCCGTCCGGGCTCTGAGAGAGGAGGGAGGGAAGAGAGAAAGTGCGCAAGAGGGAGACAGGGGAGAGAGGGAGCACAAGACAAACACATAGAAAGTAGAGAAACAGAATTTTAAAATCATGTACAATACAAGAGACAGCATTTATGTTGCTTAAAAATATTATATATATATATATATATATATATATATATATATATATATATATATATATATATATATATATATAATATATATATATATATATATATATATATATAATAAAATTTATTTTTTCTTAAGCATATTAATTAGATAAGTGGATAAAAAGAGACGGGACACAGACGGATGTACGCATCGTCGGACGAAGACCCCCTTTAATCCCCAGACCCTAACAAACGTCTCCAAATGGACAAACGACAGACACCAAAAAGAACCACCATCACCACAACACCACTACCACCACACAACTGGTGAGATTGGAAAGCCCTCCTCAGTTACGCCCACCTTGCTGATCTTGATGGCGCAGGGGGCCCCTGGGAATCCCGGCAGGCAGGTCTTGAAGGCGGAGATCTCGCTGAAGGAGCCGCGGCCGCAGGCGTTCACTCCTGCCACGCGGAACTTGTATGCCGTGCCGGGCTGCAGCTCCAGCTTCTTCAGCTGGTTGTAATCCGGGATGGGAGCAGTGTCATCCTGAGGGAGGGAGGAGAGAGGGGGAGGGAAAGAGGGAGGGAGACAGAGGTAGGTAGAGAGGGAGGTGGAGAGACAGAGAAGGGGAGAGAGCGATAGGGTGAGAGAGAAAGAGTTAATTTTAGATGACTAGAATGAATTACTTCAATCCAGTGTTTAATAAGCACGGTCTCAAATTTTCTTTTTGTAGCAATCATACATTTTAACTTATTTTTATTGAATACAGATTTTTCTGTTATTTACTGGCGTAAAGGCTTTGTTAGCGGCAGTGTCACTCACGCCTCCGGCGGGCGTGTCAGTGTGTGCGCGTGCCAGTGTCACTCACGTCTCCGGCGGGCGTGTCGTCCGATGGCAGGTAGAAGTGAGTCACCACCATGTTGGTGGTCTTGATGACCCCCACGTCAAACCACTGGTTCTCCTTCTTCACAGGGGGCTGGGGGGGGCGGGGGGCGGAGCCTGCTTCTACACTTGGGGGGAGACACTGGTTCAGTTGAACAGAAGGGGGGTGGGGGGAGACACGGGTTCAGTTGAATACCGCCATCCTGTTCCATCCAATCAAGGTTTTACTACCAGCTTGATCAGCCCCAGTGTGTCTAGACAACAAGCTCAGGTGTGTCCGATTATTAAACTCTCAGTGAAACCAGAACTGGATCACATTGCTGTGCAGCGGGAGTCTTAATCCCATCCCTGAAATGCTAAAATGAACAGCTACACAGATAACCAACACATTAGCACCACGACTGTTACTATATACTACAGCATTACTACAATATCGCTATTATACTACGACTAATACAACAGATCATGCAAACTCTGCAGCTGAGAGGAATGTCTCCCCGTGTTCCTGTTTGGGACCACCCCCCACCCCGTGACCCGACACTTTACCCCGGCTGCAGACTCTATCCCATTGGCCACGTCCGCGAGGGCAGCGGCTGCCTGCATCTTCACTGGGCTGGCCACGGGCACAGCCACGGGCACAGGAGGAGCAAAGGAGCTGGAGGGGGCCAGACCTGGGACACAAAACAGTGAAAGGGAACCGTTAAAGAAAAAAAAAATAATATATGAAGTAACTTACAAAAAATAGATGGTGAGTAAGTAGATTCAAGAAAATGCACAGAGTCCTTTTCTTCAATCAGTTGCCAGGTTTAGAAATATGCAGGGAGTCTGGTCCCAGGTACAGGACAAGCAAAATACTCAAAATTACAATGTTTGCGTGACATTAAATACCCTTCTGTATAGATGGTCCACCTCCCCTTTCTCTGACATTAACCAATGGTCAAGGTAATTTAATTTATTGTGTGAGTGTTAATGTGTGTGTGTCTGTGTGTGTGGTCTAGTGTGACAACCTCTGAACTCAGTGCATTCTTCACACTCCTGGAGACAAAAGGTCCATACATCTGCCTTTTGTTATCTCCTTGCGACCCCCTTTGATGCCAGTGGGATTATCTCTTTTGATCTCTCTGAAGTCTAGAGCCTGTTCCCTTCTACTCCACAGCATTGTTATCTCATTAGCTTGCAGTCATTGTTGGGCAGTTTGTAGACGCATCGTCTCTATCAGTGGTTAGCAGTACATGCAATTTGAACCAAACAGTCTATCATCTGCAATATTAGTCTCTTTTCAGAAAAGAACACCAGTATAGCTCTGCTAGTCCACATGCGTAGCAAACCCCTAATCAATTCTCAATCCATGTTTTCCAACAATATAAAAAACAAGGATGAGTCTCCACTCCCTCCCATCCTCTCCACACTACTCCTACCTCCCTCCCTCCCTCTCCCCACAATACCTCCCTCCACTGCCCATACCCCCTCCCCAACCTCTCCACTCACTCTCGCTAGGCGGTGTTGCCCCCGCTGGCAGCAGTCCCGCCACAGCCCTGGTGACGGCGCTGGCGAGCTCGCTGTGGCCGTTGCTCTCGCTGGCCGGGTCGTTCAGGCTGTCTGCCGGTGCCAGGCCCTCGGTGGGCAGGGCTGCCTGGGACTGGCTCTGCTGCGCAGCTGCTGCGGCTGCGGCGGCAGCTGCCTGTGCCTGCGCCTGTGCCTCCTGCAGCTGGTGCTGCTGCTGCACCAGAGCGGCCAGCTCCTGTTGGGTCAGGACGATGGGAATGGTGGTGGAGACGGGGGCGTGCTGACCGTCTTGCCCTGTGGAGGAGGAGGAACAGGTTTCAGGGTTTTTAAGATTTTCATTAAAAATGAAGAAACTTACATTGGAAATGACAGACACTGAGAAACACTCATTAACCCTCTGCGGTCAGTTTATTCAATGCTTGTAAGGCGTGTCGGGTCCAATTTATTTTCACAAGCACCGTTTAAAATATTTTTCAGAGTAAAAGACATTGAATCGCAAAAAGACACTCAGCACTGCATCTCCAGCCAAGCCCCACCCCTTGTTCGCTGTATTTTTCACATACCTCTTTATAGACGTGCATACTGATAAATCCTCTCCTGATCACTCGTTTTATCATCAAACGCCTCAATAATGCGATCCACGTCATTATCTTATTGCTATAACATCTCAAAAAGCTCTGCAGATGTCTGTGATATTCTTTGAGCGCTGGATGCAGAAGCAGCTCTCTCCTTTGTCATGTCCGTGTTATCTCTGTCGTGGACGGGGCTATGAGATATGCCTCTTTTTTCGGTTTCATTTGGCCATTGAAAGGTTTTCTTTGAGTTTTCTTGAGAAACGATTAGACACCTGTGCTTGACGTATTTTTGACGATGTCGGACAGGAAAGGGAAAATTGTAATCTGACTGCGAAGAGTCATATGTTAATTTGGATTCATATGTTGTTTTTTCTGACTATGTGAACAAAGACACACATTTGCCCATTTTCCCATTGGAAATAGTGTTTTCAAAATATCACTGTCCTAGTCACTAAAGCAAAGTTTGTGGGGAATAATAGCCATTTTCTATACTTTTGAGGCATAAGCAACTAGGAAATAACACTTACTACCCCGGAACAAAAATTGTGTTACATAGTGATAATAAAGAAACAATCACTCACTCAACACTGCCTGCTGTGCGGCCTGCAGCACTGCCTGGATCGCCAGAGCCTGGGCCTCTTCTGTGGCGGCTGCCTGCGCTGCTGCCTCCGCGGCGGCCGTGACGGCCAGCTCCTCAGGGGTGAGCCCCGTCACCATCAGCGTGGCCCCTCCCACGGCCTGGCCCTCTGACATCAGCTCCTGGGGGAGAGACAGAGGATCCACCCCCTCGCCCGCGGACACGGATCCTGCGTCCCCCGCGCCTTCCTGACACTGCAGAGCGGGCTGGGAAACAAGGACTGGTGATGTGAAGCTTGCATTGTAACCCTGAATCAAGGACTGGTGATGTGAAGCTTGCATTGTAACCCTGTACTGCCCTGTAACACCTGCAAGTCAACCTGGATAAAGGCATCTGCCAATAATAAAGCCATTCACTACACCAAAAGCAGAGCAAGTAGCAACAGTGTTGTGTTTACATTCATTCATTCAACCCGAACAGAGCCCTTGAGCTCTGGCCAAAAGTTTTGCATCACCCTATGTTAGGATAGAGACAATTACAAACATTTTAAAAATTTAAATGAACATAATTCTATTTCTGTAAATCAAACTACAAAAATGACAAAGGCAAAAAAGTCCACACCGGAAGCCACAATAGCAGCACAGTGAGTATTTCACAAAGCAGTGTGGAATTCAGCATGTTAACAAGGGAACATTATTCAGCAGCTTTCATTGGACTCTATGAAGCTGAGTGAGTGGACTCTATGAAGCTGAGTGAGTTCATTCTATATAGAGGGTGTGTGATTCAATATGTTAACAAGGGAACATTATTCGGCAGCTTTTATTGGACTTTATGAAGCTAAAGTTCATTCTACAGAGGGATGATGCAAAACTTTTGGCCAGACCGGTATGACGTTCGAAATATGTAAAATTCGTTCTCTCTCTTGCAAGCTTGCCATTAAATCTTGTTTACTGAGTCCAATAAAAAAGGCATCACATCTCCTCTTTGTCTAGGATGTTAAATAAGACCTACAATAATAATAATAATAATAATTAATTATCTCAATCTTAAATTCTAGGGTGATGCAAATCTTTTGGGTCACAGCTGTAGACCGATCAGCACACACTCCCCCCACCCCCACCTCGCTGGCATCCATCCCCTCTTGCAGCTCCGGCACTGGCTCTCCTTCTCCCGTGGTCTCCATGAGCTCAGGCTGGGGCTCCGAGGGCTCCATCTGCATGGGCTCCGAGGTCCCCGGGAGCTCTGCCTCGGGCAGGCCCTCCGGCTGAGGCCCCCGAGCGTCGGGGCTGGAGGAGGGCTGGCTGGAGTCTGCCAGACCCGAGTCGTCAGGACAGGCCGAACCTCCTTCAGTGATGGAGGAGATAGACTGGGAGGAAATCAATCAATGAGCATGTTAGATCAATAGATTGGTGAGATAGATAAGGTTCTTGTGATCCTTTGAGGGCAGTCTTTACTCACCGGTACAGCGGGCCCCGGCATGGGTGTGGACTGTGTAACCATGGTGACTGCGCGGGTCTGCATGGTGGTGCTGGCAGGAGGGGGCGTCACCATGGATACAGTGACAGGGGCAGGAGGGGGCGTGGCTTCTACTGCTGCCGTGGTTACCGCCTCATCCTGGGAAGCTTCATCTGCCTGCTGGGCTGCAGGAGAAAAACAGGCAAGCAGGGTCTGAATGAGAAATGAGACAATCAAACAGTACAGAGAGAGAACAGAGAGAGAGCGACAAGCAAGCAGGATCTGAATGAGAAACGATACAATCAAACAGTACAGAGAGAGAGACAGAGAGAACACAGAGGCAAACAAGCAAGCGTGGTCCGAATGAGAAACGATACAATCAAACAGTACAGAGAGAAAGAATAGACAGAACGGACAGGAGAGAGGAGAGGGACCCACACACACACCAGAATGGAGATGAATCACTCCCCACACACACACAGCAAAACTACAATGCACAAGAAACCTTACCTCCGTTGTCCCCCATGTTGGACGTGGCCGTGGTGGCTGTGTTGGTGGTTCCGGTCTCGTGGGTCTCGCAGGGCGGGTTGGAGCACACTCTCTGCACTGGTCCAGTCTGGTCTGAACCCATTCCGGAAGCTGTCGTGGTGGCTGTGTTGGTGGTTCCGGTTTCGTGGGTCTCGCAGGGCGGGTTGGAGCACACTCTCTGCACTGGTCCAGTCTGGTCTGAACCCATTCCGGAAGCTGTCGTGGTGGCTGTGTTGGTGGTTCCGGTTTCGTGGGTCTCGCAGGGCGGGTTGGAGCACACTCTCTGCACTGGTCCAGTCTGGTCTGAACCCATTCCGGAAGCTGTCGTGGTGGCTGTGTTGGTGGTTCCAGTTTCGTGGGTCTCGCAGGGCGGGTTGGAGCACACTCTCTGCACTGGTCCAATCTGGTCTGAACCCATTCCGGAAGCTGCCGTGGTGGCTGTGTTGGTGGTTCCAGTCTCGTGGGTCTCGCAGGGCGGGTTCGAGTACACAGTCTGCCCCGCGATGCCTGCTTCAGACGCAGCCGTGGTGGCTGTGTTGGTGGTTCCGGTCTGGTGGGTCTCGCAGGGCGGGTCGGAGCACGCGGTCTCTGTCTGGGTGTCCAAAGCCACGGTGCTCTGGGACTGGGGGCAGTCGGGGTTGCTCACCCCGCTCCGGAGCGCCTCCTGACCGGACTGAGCGCTCTGCACGGTGCCGGTCCAGTCAGAGCCCATGTTAGAGCGGGCCGTGGTCGAGGTGTTGGTGGTGCCGGTCCAGTCGGACCCCATGCTGGAAGAGGCCGAGGTGGCCGTGTTCATGGTTCCCGTCTCCTGGGTCTCTGCTGGTGGGTTGGAGCTAGCCTTATGCGGATTCTGTGACGTTTCTGTCTGGCCCGAGCCCATGTTCGAGGAGGCAGTGGTGGCTGTGTTGGTGGTTCCGGTCTCGTGGGTCTCGCAGGGCGGGTTTGTGCACACTTTCTGAACCCCCATGTTCGAGGAGGCAGTGGTGGCTGTGTTGGTGGTTCCGGTCTCGTGGGTCTCGCAGGGCGGGTTTGTGCACACTTTCTGAACCCCCATGTTCGAGGAGGCAGTGGTGGCTGTGTTGGTGGTTCCGGTCTCGTGGGTCTCGCAGGGCGGGTTTGTGCACACTTTCTGAACCCCCATGTTCGAGGAGGCAGTAGTGGCTGTGTTGGTGGTTCCAGTCTCGTGGGTCTCGCAGGGAGGGTTGGAGCACACCAGGGTGACTGTGCCGGGCTGGTCCCCGGCCCCAGACTCACCGGCGATGGCCACTGCCGCAGCGGATGGCTCGGAGGTGGGAGAGGCCAGGATGGAGATGGGGAGGTCCTGGATGGGCTGCGCCTCCACACCGCTGGGGGTCGTGATGAGAGTCACCTGGGTGGCCTGGCTCATGGGCTGCTGCAGAAAACAAAACGAAGAACACAAAAACAAAACTGTTACACATTTTTGGATTTATCCAAGGCAACACAGGACAGCACAGGGTTCAATGCAAGCTTTGTATTTACAACAGAGTATAACTTACCCTGAGTACATGCAAATAACACTACTGCTACTAATACACAATTTGAGATGCAAGCTTTCTGAATTCACAGGGGCTGGACAGTCGTCAGGAGAGGACTCGGGAATGTCTCTCGAACGCACCTCCTGCTGTTGTAGTTTTCCCCAGTAACTGTGTGCAGTCCAATTACAATTTTCCCTTTCCTGTCCGACGTCGTCAAAAAGATGTCAAGCACAGGTCTCTAGTCGCAAGAAAACGCAGAGAAAACCTTTCAATGGTCAAATGAAACCAAAAAAAAAAGGGGCGTATCTCAACCCCGTCCACTACAGAGAACATGGACACAAACAAAGGAGATAACTGCTTCTGCATCCAGTGCTCAAAGAATATCAGACATCTGCAGAGCTTTTTGAGATGTTATAGCAATAAGATAATGACGTGGATCGCATTATTGAGGCGTTTGATGATAAAACGAGTGATCAGGAGAGGATTTATCAGTATGCACGTCTATAAAGAGGTATGTGAAAAATATAGCGAACAAGGGGTGGGGCTTGGCTGGAGATGCAGTACTGAGTGTCCTTTTGTGATTCAATGCCTTTTAAACCTGTTTTACTCTGAAAAAAAATTAAACAGCGCATGTGAAAATAAATTGCTTTTTTTTTTTTTTTAAATGAATCGATTCCATCTCAATTCTAGGTGAAGGCCAGAGAAAACGCACTCAACTTGACTGAAAGCAAGACTCCCACACCAGATCTAAAATTACGTTCATATAATTATTAGTATTATTATTTTCAAATTACATCTCAATCTTAAATTCCTATGGGGTGATGCAAAACTCTGGCTCTAGCTGTATTAAAATGGGCTGTAGGTCACAGACTAAAGGCTGGATGGTGACGCCCCGCAGAATTGTCCCAGGTACCTGCATGGTGATGCTGGCTGTGGACAGGCTGCCGGCCGTCGTCAGGCTGGTCTGCGCCGTGGACACAGTGATGGCCGCCGGGTTGATGACCTGGCTGGACAGCGTGGCGATGGTGCCCAGCGTGGTGATGGGCGTGGCCAGGGAGGCGTTGGCGCTGGCCACGCTGCCCCCCGCCAGGCTGGTGGACACTGTGCCAGTGACTGTACCGACGGTGGTCACTCCTGGGGAAAGGGAAACAGGATCAGTGCGACTCCCAGTAACTACGAAAGGAATCACTAGGATTCCCCATATCCCCCCATGGATAAAACAAAATCTACAAAAACTCATTATAAAAAAAAAAAAATTATACCAGAGAACAGTGCTAGCTGTGTAGCTTCTTAAAGTACACGCTCCTTGTGGATTTGTTTATCGAGCTCCTCTCAAAAAAAAAAGCTACTTGCATTTAAAACCCGACTGTTTCACAAAGTCGTTTAACAGCGCTACATTCTTCTATTTTAGCTTCTGATCTATTCTAAGCAGGGTTAGAAACTCACTCTGCTGCTCCCAGTCTGTTAATGACAGAAATGCAATCATAACTGCACAGAGTCACTAACCTAATAACAATGGAACCCGCGCATGCATACTGTACACCAGTTAATCACGGCAGCGTGAAACTACACTGAAACTAAATTCTCTCCCAGCTTTGGTGCGTGACGCTCCCACCGTTGCGGGCTTCAAATCAACTCTCCAGACCTGCCTGTTCACTCTTGCTCTCCATGCTCTCTAAGCCTGACATCTGCTACTAACTACTGTATTATGCTGTTATGTGTTCTGCTTTTTGCACTGTATTTAATGTACTATTTCATGTATTATGCTGCTATCATGTATTCTGCACTTTCCACTGTATTTAATGTATTATGCATTTCCACTGTATTTAATGTATTATCCATTGTGTGTGTATTACTGTATATCATGTATTCTGCATATCTGTATTGTGGATTTTCTTGTTGTTACTGCATCTTGTAAAGCGCTTTGAAAAGCAGCATATAAAATATATTGATTGATACCCCAGACTATATTTCACTCTGCCCAACCCTTCACTCCACCTACCCGTGGTTCCCTTAACCACCAGAGTGGTGACGTTTGGCTTGATAGATGACATGGTGACCGGGGTGACCAGCCTCACCCCTCCCATCGGGACGGTGCGCAGGTACGTGCCAGGCTGGCCTGGGGCGCCCTTCAAAACCACCTGCGGGGGGGGGGATACGGGATTATATTCCACAAAAACAAACAGACTCAAAATGTAGATTCAATGACTTCTGTTTCTAAGCTTTCTGCGGCTGCGATGAGTTATTCTTTCTACTGCACTCTCTGGAGGACACACACAGCAGAGTGCAGGAGAAAAGACAGGCTGTGCATTCCCTTCTATACAGAATGAACTCGCTCAGCTTCATAGAGTCCAATGAAAGCTGCTGAATAATGTTCCCTTGTTAACATACTGAATCACACACTTTGGAGTTTTCTCCCATACACTTAACATAAGACACTTTGGATAATAATAATAATAATAATAATAATAATAATAATAATAATAGCAGCAGCAGTAAGCAGTGGCACTGTACAGTGGTGCCCGTTTGGCGCAGCACTGACCTGTGTGAGCCCCTGCTGGCCGGGCCCGCTGCTCAGTTTGGGCATGGCGGTGATGAATTTGGAGGGGGTGCCGGTACCGGACGTCATCATCTTGGTGGTGATGATGGTGATGGGAGACTTCATGCCCTGGCTACTGGTCACACCTGGAGGAACAGAGAGAAACATCACCACCATCTAATCATTAAGCAAACGCTTTTATCCACAGCGACTCAGTGACTAGGGGGGTGAACTCTGCATCATCAACAACTGCTGCTGCTGCAGAGTCACTTCCAATAGGACCCTGTTTGTTTTACGTCTCGTCCGAAGGATGGAGCACAAGGAGGTGAAGTGACTTGCTCAGGGTCACGCACACGCACACACACACACACACACACACACACACACACACACACACACACACACACAGCGAGTTGGTGGCTGCTGCAGCGTCACTTCCAGTAGGACCTCGGTGTTACGTCTCGTCTGAAGGACGGAGCGCAGTGTGAACAGGTGAAGCGGACTCACCAGTGACCCCGGGCTGGGTCATGATGGCAGACATGGGGATGGTCTTGATGATGGTGGTGGTGCCAGGTTTGCTGGCCGCGGTCGGGGACATGCTGCTGATGCCCAGGATGGTAGGCTTGTTGCCCGTGACGCCAGCCTGTGACGTGGTGATGATGGTGGTCGGTTTGCCGTCAGCAGAGGTGACCAGCTTTAGAATGGTGCCAGCTGGAAGCTGCCCTTTAGCCTGGGAAAGAACAAAAAAGAGAAAGAAAGGAGTTCAGTACTGAATATAAAACGCTGCAGGGATGGAAGACTCCTGTTACACAGCAGCTTCACCCAGTCCAGGTTTTACTACCAGCTTGATCAGCCCCAGTGTGTCTAGGTAACAAGCTCAGGTGTGTCTGATTATTAAACTCACAGTGAAACCACGACTGGATCACACTGCTGTGCAACGGGAGTCTTACTTCTACACACTGACACACTGTAAAAAAATAAAAACAAAACAATGTGTTCACTTGCGCGGTGAGATTAATCCCCCCTTCCCCAGATTACAGCCTCTCACCTGTATGAGCTGAGCAAGGGAGTTTGACGTCGTCTGTCCCGTGTGCGAGGTCTGGACTGGTTTCGTTTGCACCACAGACATCACTTTACCCAAATTGGAGATCTAACCAGACGAGAGAAAAAAAAAACTTGACACATTCGACAATCTAGAGACAGATAGACTGGTACATCATAGTAGTATTACTATTATTATACACAGCATCCTAGTTCATATTGTATTCTAGCAGTGTTATACACATCATCCTAGTTCATACTGTATTCTAGCAGTGTTATTATACAGCATCCTAGTTCATATTGTATTCTAGCAGTGTTATTATACAGCATCCTAGTTCATATTGTATTCTAGCAGTGTTATTATTACACACAGCATCCTAGTTCATTTTATATTTTAGCAGTATTATTATTATACACAGCATCCTAGTTCATATTGTATTCTAGCAGTGTTATTATTATACACAGCATCCTAGTTCATATTGTATTCTAGTAATGTTATTATTATACACAGCATCCTAGTTCATATTGTATTCTAGCAGTGTTATTATACACAGCATCCTAGTTCATATTGGATTCTAGCAGTGTTATTATTATACACAGCATCCTAGTTCATATTGTATTCTAGCAGGGTTATTATTATACACAGCATCCTAGTTCATATTGTATTCTAGCAGTGTTATTATTATACACAGCATCCTAGTTCATATTGTATTCTAGCAGTGTTATTATTATACACAGCATCCTAGTTCATATTGTATTCTAGCAGTGTTATTATTATACACAGCATCCTAGTTCATATTATATTCTAGCAGTGTTATTATTATACACAGCATCCTAGTTCATATTGTATTCTAGCAGTGTTATTATTATACACAGCATCCTAGTTCATATTGTATTTTAGCAGTGTTATTATTACACTCAGCATCCTAGTTCATATTGCATTCTAGCAGTGTTATTATTATACACAGCATCCTAGTTCATATTGGATTCTAGCAGTGTTATTATACACAGCATCCTAGTTCATATTGTATTCTAGCAGTATTATACACAGCATCCTAGTTCATATTGTATTCTAGTAATGTTAAACTGCACTTACTCTGTGTAAACTACACTATTGTAAATATGAATTTTGCATTGTAACCCTCTGCTGCCCTGTACAAGTCGTCTTGGATAAAAGCAAAGCAAATAATATAAAGCCACTCTCTCATGCTGGCAGTGGAGAGGAGTGGGTGGCTGCGGGACTCACCAGCGCGCTGCCCCCAGGCATGGTGATGGGGCTCTTCACCAGCGTGATGGTTTTGGTGACTCCTCCCACCACGGTGGTGACGACCTGTGTTTGCTGTGCCACGGTAACGGTGCCGGATTTGTGCACGGTGATGATGGGTCGCGTGGGAGTGCTGCCCGTGGACGTGGCGGAGGTGCCCACCTGAGCGGCTGCCGTCTTCAGCATGCGCGTGGCGGGGTTACTGACCTGACAGAAGTGTGCAAGTACAGCTGGGGTCAAAAGCATTTCAAAATATATCCATGACAGTATCACTGTGTGAAAGAATAGAGCCGGGGTCAAAAGTTTTACAAATTTTAAGATGTAGACTTATTTAATTTAGATATTTTATTTAACATCAAATAATATAACTACAAAATATCGTAAAAAACAAAGTCTATACCAGACATCATAATAGTAGTACAGTGAGTATTTCATGTTAGATTTGGAAAAGCCACATTTTTTACAGAAAAACTCTGGAAAACTCCAAAGCAACAGTGTGTTAACAAGGGAATATTATTCAGCAGCTTTCATTGGACTCTATGAAGCTGAGTGAGTTCATTCTATATAGAGGGTGTGTGATTCAATATGTTAACAAGGGAACATTATTCAGCAGCTTTCATTGGACTCTATGAAGCTGAGTGAGTTCATTCTTCAGGGGGATGATGCAACAGTTTTGGCCACAGCTGAACAGTTACGGACGACGTTGTGAACACTGAGAAACTTTCACCACTGAATTTACAAAGTTTCTCAGTATTTATAAAGGCGTTGTGCAGTTAGCATTTCTGTGGGAAGGGGGAGTGTAGAATACCTACACCCCCTCCCCCCCCCACAATCTTAACCTAAGACCCCCCCCCCTCCCCCCCCCCCAGTAAATGGATTTTGGGGGGGGTGGGGGGGGGGGTGTGACGTCAGAGTTGCAGGTGAGCTTCAACATTGGGAAAGCCCTTCAGTGGGAACGCTCATGGCTGAATTCAGAGAGGTTTCTTGCAGCCGAGCCTCGTTACCATGATTGGGGATGCCACCTTGACCGCAGACGAGCCGGATGTCAGGGCCATCGTCTTGACGATCGTGGCTCCGGCCGGAACGTTCAGCATGGTGGGCGTGGCCGAGGGCGGGATCTTCTGGGTGGCAGCGGCTGCAGCAGCCAATGCGGCCATCCCGCTCATCTGGGGGCTGCTTCCCATTGACTGAGGAAACAAGCACAGAAAAGAACGAATAAATTGACTGTTTGAACCTTTGAGAAATAAATTTACAAGCAACCACAAACAAACACAATCCAGTTACATCTCCCACGCTTCACATTAAATCAACACACACAGTGTAAGCATGCTGTTTTCAACACCAAACTGGAATGGGAACCGGACTCCTGTTGCTCAGCAGCGTCACCCAGTCCAGGTTTTACTACCAGCTTGATAAGCCCCAGTGTGTCTAGGCAACAAGCGCAGGTGTTTCCTATTATTAAACTCCTAGTAAATCCAGGACTGGATCACACTGCCGTGGAACGGGAGTGTTATTTTTACACACAACAAAACTTTTTTTTTTTTTTTTTTTTTTTACCTGGCCACTCTGTGTGGGCATGACCATCCGCACGCCGGCAGGAAGTGAGGTCACGGTGACAGGAGACTTGCCGGCCTGGCTCGCATGCCTCACCGTGACGATGGAGGTGCCGCTGGACTGAGGTGCTGCCACCTTGAGGATGGCTGGGGAATAACAGCAGCATGCACAGGTCAAAGACAGGCAATATTTTTTTCTAGGAACTGATTAAGCTACTGTTGACATTTTTAAAGCAATTTTTTTCCCACTGTTTTTAACAAACACACTGCATGATTTAAAAAAATAAAGAGCCTCTCTCTAACAGTGGCAAGCAGAGGGTATATCTTTGCTTTCGATATTTGTAATAATTTAAAAAGAAGTTTCAAAAGATAAATGAGAAATTCAAGACACACTGGAAGAGACAGAGCGACAGCAAAAGACAGAAAGAGAGAGCAAAATAGACCAACAGAAAGACACACACAGAGAAACAGCAACAGAGGCAGAGAGGTACAGTAATAGAGGAGAGAGCGAAAGAGACAGAGAGGGAGAGACAGGTGAGAGCAAGAGAGAGAGACAAGCACAGGAAACACACACACAAACAGAAAGACACAAACAAACAAACAAACATTCACACAGAGAGAGAAAAAAAGGCACAGGCATAGACTGTCACAGAAGCACACAGACACACACACACACAGCAAGCAGCAGTGTGTATATAATCTGTATCTCTGATCCCTGACCTGGTCCCCGGGCAGTGGAAGCCCCCAGCGGGCTCCCTGGCACGGAGGGCAGCACCGGCAGTGCGGAGGGGGCGTGGGAGCCAGCCTGGGGCAGCAGGGTGACCCCGGAGTGGGGCAGGCTCTGGGCGGAGGGGGCGGAGGCCGCGGGGGCGGGGCTCTTGGGGTGGCTGGCGGGCAGCGAGGGCGCAGGGTTCAGCACAGGAGAGCTGGCTGCAGTGGCTGCAGGGATGTCGTATTTCTGTAGCTGCAGCAGGTAGCTGTCCGCCGTGGGCACCGCCCCCCAGCTCACCTCCAGGGAGTTGGTGTTGGCTCGGACCAGCTGCACTCGGGACGGGGCAGGCGGCTTCTCTGTGGGGGAGGAGGGTGAGGAAAAGAGAGATTAGATTCATTTTCAGTGGTATTTATTCACTCCAAACTGGAACAGACCAAGTGGAGTTTTGATGGAGTTCTTAATTCTGCTCAATAGAATTTGGTAAAGATCCCCTTTCAACAGAATTTCAACAGTGGTATTGGTACAGAGGTGAAGAAACAATTTTAATTTTGTGTGCGTACCTGTGTGTAGAGCACTGTGTGTGTGTACAGTGTGTTCGTACAGCACTGTGTGCGTATAGTGTGCTCGTGCCTGTGTGTTGAGCACTGTGCATAGTGTGTTCGTGCCTCTTTGTGTGTGTGTGCGCCTGTGTGTTCGTGCCTCTGTGTGTGTGTGTGTAGTGCACTGTGTATAGTGTGTTCGTGCCTGTGTGTGTGTGCCTGTGTGTTTGTGCCTCTGTGTGTGCATGCCTGTGTGTTCGTGCGTGCGTGTAGAGCACCGTGTATAGTGTGTTCGTGCCTGTGTGTTTGTAGAGCACTGTGTATAGTGTGTTCGTGCCTGTGTGTGTGTGTGTATATAGTGTGTTTGTGGCTCTGTGTGTATGTCTATTCACACAGCACGGTGATGCTCACCTGTCTCCAGGTACCACAGGTCCTTGCAGCACACCTGGTTGTTCCAGGCCTTGCGGTAGCCATCCCGGCCGCTCCACACGTAGAGGCGCGAGTTGATGGACACGGAGCAGTGTCCTGCCCGCGCGCGCGGGACATTATCCTCCAGGGTATCCATCTGAATGGGCTCCCATGTCATCGAGTCTGAGAGGGAGAGAGAGAGACAAGACAACACACACACACAAACAGACAGAAAAGGCAGGTCAGTAACATCTTCAAGCACAAGCAAACTTCCAGATATAGAACTATCTCCACATTATCATTACGCAACCCGAACACTCCCCCAGTCATCAAAAAGACGTCAAGCACAGGTCTCTAGTCATTTCTGCCCTGGAAATAGCAGAGAAAACCTTTCAATGGCCAATTGAGACCGAAAAAAAAATGGTGGCATATCTCATAGCCCCATCCACTACATAGATAACATGGACACAAACAAAGGAGATAACTGCTTCTGCACCCAGCGCTCAAAGAATATCAGACATCTGCAGAGCTTTTTGAGATGTTATAGTATTAAAATAATGACTTGGATTGCATTACTGAGGAGTTTGGTGATAAAACGAGTGATCAGGAGAGGATTTATCATTTAGCATAGGATTTAGACTTGACTAAACGGACCACAGAGGATGCTGCTCAGCTATAATAATTGCTGTTTCATTCCCCCGCGCTCAACCTACCCAGATTGAGACAGGCCAGGGTGTTGGTGCATTTCCACTCCTTCTCGTGAGTCGCTACCTTCACATCATCCATGACAAGAGGAACCCAGCCACCAAACACGTGCATCCTGCAGAGACCAGGGGGGGGACAAAGATAGAGAAAGAGGAAGGGGGGAGAGGCACAGGGTTATTAAACACGAGAAAGGGTTCTCCCTCCAGTCCAGGGCAGGGCTTGAGCCCAGCTCATATTGCTACAGACAGTTCTATCTTTAAATAATAAATATAAACACATGCACCAAGTCAGCGCAACCAGCTTTCAAGGGGGAGGGGGGGGGGGGATAAAGGCAGACCAGCACGTGGCACCTACTTGTTTCCGATGGTGGTAGCGGAGTGCAAGCTGCGTGGCAGAGGAGCCGTGCCACTCAGGGTGGGCTTGTTCCATGTCAGAGTGTCTGCCAGAGACAGAGAAAAAGAGACACACACACAGAGTTAACAGGAAGTTAAAAACTCACACTGGCCCAGATGCGCCCGGTCCTGAGATTCAGAACCTGAAGTCTGCTATTGACAGGATCAGGATGCAAGAGAGGAGATCTCAATCTCTCCCGCGTGTGTGCCTCTCCCTCTAATATGTCTCCGATATGCCTCTGTGTGTGTCTGTGTGCACGAGTGTGCATTTGTCTGTCTCCCCTCTCCTCCCTCATGTATACGCCTTGCTGTCTCCTCACCGATGTCGAGGGTCCACAGGTCCCCGAGCCGGCAACCGCTCATGCCCCCGTAGATAACGAGTCGGGACTTCTTACTCTCCTTCTCCGTGTAGACCACGGCGGTGTGGCTCTCCCGCGGGGGGGGCAGGACCCCGTACGTGATAGGCACGTCCCAGCCGACCACGCTGGAGCCCGCGCGCAGCTCCAACACGTACAGGTCATTCAGATACCTGCACGCACAGAGAAGAAAAACACACAACACAGGCACAAACACACAGAGCGACACAGAGAGACAGAGAAAATGTAGGTAAGTTAGTTTTCCTAAAATAAAGTTATTAAATTTAAGACTCTTTAAATGTATTTTTTTTTTTTTTTTTATATAAAACACACAGGTTCCAATGTTTAAACTTTGAACATGGTATAATCTGTCACTAATCAGAAAAGCCATCTTGAACAAATCACCCTCACCCCCCACTGTAAAACGGGAATGTACCCCAAACCCTGTATACATGTGTGCCCAACACTGCCATGCGATTGCAGAAGACCGACCACTGACGAGACAGCCTGACAAAGCTCAGACACACAGGACAGGTCCATCTGAAGGCTCGCTGGATCCAGCGGTGAGAAAAAGGGGTCTTTGTACCAGGAGGTTCAAATCCAGTGTGTGTGTGTGTGTGTCTCCTCTGTGTATGGGTCTCCTCTGTGTGTGTGTGTGTGTCGCCTCTGCGTGCGTTCGTTTCTGTGTGTGTGTGTGTCTCCTCTGTGTGTGTGTGTGTGTCTCTCCTCTGTGTGTGTGTGTGTGTGTCTCCTCTGTGTGTGTGTGTGTGTGTGTGTGTCCTCTGTGTGTGTGTGTGTGTGTGTGTGTCTGTGTGTGTGTGTGTGTGTGTGTGTGTGTGTGTGTGTGTGTGTGTGTGCCTCCTCTGTGTGTGTGTGTGTGTGTGTGTGTGTGTGTGTGTGTGTGTGTGTCTGTGTGTGTGTGTTGTGTCTGTGTGTGTGTGTTTCTCCTCTGTGTGTGTGTGTGTCTCCTCTGTGTGTGTGTGTGTGTGTGTGTGTGTGTGTGTCTGTGTGTGTGTGTGTGTGTGTCTCCTCTGTGTGGGTCTCCTCTGTGTGTGTGTGTGTGTGTGTGTGTCGCCTCTGCGTGCGTGCGTTTCTCCTCTGCGTGCTTCTCCTCTGTGTGTGTGTGTGTGTGTCTCCTCTGTGTGTGTGTGTGTCTGTGTCTCGTGTGTGTGTGTCTCCTCTGTGTGTGTGTGTGTCTCCTCTGTGTGTGTGTGTGTCTCCTCTGTGTGTGTGTGTGTAACACACCTCCTCTGTGTGTGTGTGGTGTCGTGTGTGCCTCCTCTGTGTGTGTGTCACTCCTCTGTGGTGTGTGTTGTGCCTCCTCCACACACACACGTGTGCGTTTCTCCTCTGTGTGTGCACAGGTGTGTGTGTGTGTGTGTGTGTGTCTGTGTGCGTGTGTCTCCTCTGTGTGCGTGTGTTCTCCTCTGTGTGTGTGTGTGTTCTCCTCTGTGTGTGTGTGTGTTTCTCCTCTGTGTGTGTGTGCGCGTTTCTCCTCTGTGTGCGTGTGCGCGTTTCTCCTCTGTGTGCGTGTGCGCGTTTCTCCTCTGTGTGTGTGTGCGCGTTTCTCCTCTGTGTGCGTGTGCGCGTTTCTCCTCTGTGTGTGTGTGCGCGTTTCTCCTCTGTGTGTGTGTGCGCGTTTCTCCTCTGTGTGCGTGTGCGCGTTTCTCCTCTGTGTGCGTGTGCGCGTTTCTCCTCTGTGTGCGTGTGCGTGTTTCTCCTCTGTGTGCGTGTGCGCGTTTCTCCTCTGTGTGCGTGTGCGCGTTTCTCCTCTGTGTGTGTGTGCGTGTTTCTCCTCTGTGTGTGTGTGCGTGTTTCTCCTCTGTGTGTGTGTGCGCGTGTTTCTCCTCTGTGTGTGTGTGTGTGTTTCTCCTCTGTGTGTGTGTGCGTGTTTCTCCTCTGTGTGTGTGTGCGCGCGTGTTTCTCCTCTGTGTGCGTGTTTCTCCTCTGTGTGTGTGCGTGTTTCTCCTCTGTGTGTGTGTGCGTGTTTCTCCTCTGTGTGCGTGGCCACACAAATAGGGACACACACACACTCGCACAATCTGTGTGTGTGTGCGAGGTTTCTCCTCTGTGTGTGTGCGTGAGTTTCTCCACGCTGTTTCGCGTCTGACGACACGCACCCACGCCAAAGAGTGTTTCTCCTCTGTGTGTTGTGCCAAAGTTGAGCACCTCACAGCTGTGTGTTGTCACTCGCCACCCGTGTGTGTGTGTGTGTGTGCGTGTTTCTCCTCTGTGTGTGTGCGTGTTTCTCCTCTGTGTGTGTGCGCGTGTTTCTCCTCTGTGTGTGTGTGTGTGTTTCTGTGTGTGTGTGTGTGTTTCTCCTCTGTGTGTGTGTGTGCGTGTTTCTCCTCTGTGTGTGCGTGTTTCTCCTCTGTGTGTGTGTGTGTGTGCGTGTTTCTCCTCTGTGTGTGTGTGCGTGTTTCTCCTCTGTGTGTGTTTCTCCTCTGTGTGTGTGTGTGTGTGCGTGTTTCTCCTCTGTGTGTGTGTGTGCGTGTTTCTCCTCTGTGTGTGTGTGTGCGTGTTTCTCCTCTGTGTGTGTGTGTGTGCGTGTTTCTCCTGTGTTTCTCCTCTGTGTGTGTGTGTTTCTCCTGTGTGTGTGTGTGTGTGCGTGTTTCTCCTCTGTGTGTGTGTGTGCGTGTTTCTGCCTGTGTGTGTGTGCGTGTTTCACCTCTGTGTGTGTGTTTCTCCTGTGTTTCTCCTCTGTGTGTGTGTTTCTCCTGTGTTTCTCCTCTGTGTGTGTGTGTGTGTGTGTGTGTGCCCCTGAGCAAGTCACTTCACCTCCTTGTGCTCCGTCCTTCGGACGAGACGTAAAACAAACGAGGTCCTATTGGAAGTGACTCTGCAGCAGCAGCAGCTGTTGATGCAGAGTTCACCCCCCTAGTCTCTGTGAGTCGCTTTAGATAAAAGGGTCTGCTAAATGGCTCCATTATTAATCTGTGCCAGCATACCTGGGAATGTTGTTTTTGGGGTCCTCGCTGTCGTTGGCCAGACCCCCGAAGAGGTAGCACTTGTTACCCACGAGGGAGAAGCTGTGCCCCAGGCGGGGGCAGGGAGGGGGGCCATTTTTGGGGGCTTTGGGTTTCAGCTTCTTCCATTCCCACCTGCTGGCCTGCAAAAAAAAAGGAAAAAAAAAGCATTAACAGGGAAGGCAAAAGAAGACTCCCACTGCACAGCAGTGTGATCCAGTCCTGGTTTCACTAGGAGTTTAATAATCAGACACACCTGAGCTTGTTACCTAGACACACTGGAGCTGATCAAGCTGGCAGTAAAACCTGGACTTGGTGACACTGCTGTGCAATAGGAATCTGATTTTGTGTACTGTCAGTATTTATCCACCGGGGGTAGACAAACAAACACACAAAAAAATAAACACAACGATCTTAAAACCACTGCATTGGGTGTAATGTCAGCATATATCCACCACAGGGACAAAGAAAATATAAACATCAGGCTTAATATTATTGTGCAAACACCACTGTAACACATTTCCAAAAATTCAAAACAAACGCTGCTTCGAATGTTGCATAAACACGACCGCGTTCGCATTCGTTCACGTGGCAGAACCCGAAAAATGAAGAAACGCTCTGCCACTGACACCCTGTGTGTGTGTGTGACCCTGAGCAAGTCACTACACTTCCTTGTGCTCCGTCCTTCAAATGAGACATAAAACAAACGAGGTCCTATTGACAAACGAGGCTGAATGACTAGATGATAACAACAACAGTTAAAAAGATTGAGAGGTAGTCAACGCTGGAGCCCCTACCTGCAGCTCGTACAGGTCGTTGCTGTATTTCCCATACTCCACCATGCCTCCGAACACCAGCAGCCTCGTCCCGTCGCACACGAATCCATAGGCAGCGCATCCCGGAGGCACATCTCCACGCACTGCCGGAATGAACCACTGGTTTGTGGCTGGAATAAAAAAATAAAACAATTAACACACACACAGAGACACAGGCACAGAGACAGACATCTCAAAAGAGGCGACTTCTCTCAGCGTTTCGGTCTGTTTAACACTGTCACAGGGAAAGCGTGTTTGAAATCAGAGGAGGTACTTGAGGGCTTTTGATGGTGTGGTGGAAACTGGACTCACTTATTTGTCTTGAAATCTATCAGTGTGTCTGATGTCATTTACCACATGGCTAACAATGTAACCCTCTGCTGTTCTATTGAAAAACCTCCAGGCATCGTGGGACTCAGTCGATTTATCCGCTTAAAATTTTCCTTTATTACTTCTGTACTGTACGCGGTTTAAATTGGTTTCTTCAAAAGCTAGATGCAGGTCGGTCACGTCAGATTTAACCCTTTGCGGTCCTGTGTCGGACCAGGTCCGACATTACAATTTTCCCTTTCCTGTCCGACATCAAAAAGGTATCAAGCACAGGTCTCTACTTGTTTTTTCTCCGGAAAATAGAGAAAACCTTTCAATGGCCAAGTGAGACCGACAGGAGCCGAAACAAAAAGGGCGTATCTCATAGCCCCGTCCACTACAGAGATAACACAGACATGACAAAGGAGAGAGCTGCTTCTGCATCCAGCGCTCAAAGAATATCAGACATCTGCAGAGCTTTTTGAGATGTTATAATAATAAAATGATGACTTGCATCACATTGAGGAGTTTGGTGATAAAACAAGTGATCAGGAGAGGATTTATCAGTATGCACGTCTATAAAGCGAACAAGGGGTGGGACTTGGCTGGAGATGTAGCACTGAGTGTCCTTTTGCAATTCAGTGCATTTTAAACCTGCTTTACTCTGAAAAATAAAACTTTTAAACAGCGTGCATGAAAATAAATTGGACCCCACGCGCGACAAGTGCTGAATAAAGGGACAGCAAAGGGTTAAATGTTGAACGGCAGGATCATTCTTATTGCCATCCCGATAGATTTCTAGCTAGCAGGTGTCAGCTGCAGTAAGTCCGGCAAGCAGCGCGCACCAGGTGTATCAAACAGGAGAAAAAAATACAACACACACACGCACACACACAGTGTTTAAACTGATCGGCACAAATCGATCAGGGAAACCTTTTGCAGGAGCAGGTCTGTACAGTCGAACTCAGCGGCTTCGAAGAACACTGGAAGACAAATCCAACGGCAAGCGTTTCCACTAGAAGTCTCTCTCAGTGTCTTCAACAGAAACACAAAAAAACACTTAAGCAGCGATTGCTTCGAACACCGCTGGGTTTTGTGCAGAGACCTGGCACATTTCATTCCAAACTCAAAAAAAAAAAAAAAAAATTTGAAAAAGGCTCCTTGCTTCCTTGGAGTCAGGTAATGTGCAGACCGTGAGGGCGGGAGCAAGCTGTAGGGGGGTGGATTTCTCTGAAAAACGTCCTTGTTGTGATCAGGAAAGGTAACAGAAATTATATACAGACTATTCCACAGGGTTATGCAGATCTTTTGGTCACAGCTGTGTATACTGGACACAGCAACAGGTGTTCCCAGGGGATGCAGGGATGGGAATGAGGCTCCCCTTGCACAGTGGTTTGATCCATTCCTGGTTTCACTAGGTGCTTAATAAATCACACACCATATCCATACTGTGGCTAAATCAAGCTGGCAGCAGTAAAACCTGAAACTGGGTTTAATAGCTGTATAACAGGAGTCTTATTTCCATCCTTGAAATATGCCTAACTAAACTAGGCACCAATGAATTACTAAATTACATGCGTCAGGCTGTAATAAAAATACTGAATGCAAATTAAAAAATAATCAATAATGCCTATTTAATACAAGTGTTTTTTTTTTTTCATCTGGCAATCAAAATAGTTTCGTTTTAAATTCATGGTACACCGCCACAAAGGCAACTCACATGCGCAAAATCTCGGAACTGCATTAGGTTAGCTGGCGTCTGCTGTCGAGTCACTATGCAGTGCTCAATGCTTCATTTAAATCTAAAAGCGTAGGGAAGACGTCTTAAAAAAAGCACACAAAGACACTGGCGCCAGCAAATACCCAATTCTCCTCCCTCTTTCACAAAGCAAAACAGTGCTTCATACCGCGGCACTCCCAATGTAAGCAAGATCTGCAGGCGTCGCAAACCTTTTTTTTTTTTTGCACAAATGGCGCAGCGCTGTTTATTAATATTAATTTACAGACGGTCTCCCGAGCTTCTGCTGTTCAGGTCTTTGTATTAATGACTGATTCGAGACTTCGCCGCCGGTTCCGTGTTAATTTCAATATTTGAATTTCACGACGTGGCGCCCAGCTGTGACATTACTGTACACAAGAAATAAACAGATTGAGATAGCGCGTAAAACAACAACGAAGGGCTATGTACTATTTCTGCATCTCTAAAATAAATACTCCGCCAGCACATTACACCAGACAGACCCCTCTCTCTCTCTGAATATGAATCAACGTTACCGGAACAACATCAAGAAATAAAAAATAAATGTGCTTATTAATGTCTCTGCCCGCTTCACGAACCTAGCTTTTAAAATTAAAATATGACGTTTTCCGTTTAAACCCAGCCGAGTGTCGAGGAGTCATCCGTATGACAAATAATCCAACAAATACGTCACGTAAATATCTACGAAAATTAACTGCTGGATCAGTTTTATGTTTTTTTTTTTTTTTGTTTGTTTTTGTTTTTTTTTGGAGGGGGGGGGGGTTGTGGCGTTGTTGTGGTAAAAATATAGTATTTTTTCGTCCGTCTGACTGGATGTTTGCGGGGAAAAGCGTCAGGCCTAACGGGACTGCGGCACCCATTTTGAGCTAACCCGCCATTTCTCTTTGTATTTTTTTTGAGGCCACTTCTATAGACTTACTGCACACAGCTGAATATTTACTGTTTCTTTCCTAAAAATATTAACACACAAACATTTATACAATACTAGAGGTCTATAATATATATATATATATATATATATATATATATATATATATATACACACACACCACTAAATAAAACGTGCAACAATTATCTTGTAAAAAACTGTCACTGTGTTTAGCACATTTTAATTTGTCAACTGCTTGCAAAAATGCGGCGGTAATCCTTTATTACGTTTTCAAAAATATAAATATATCGTATTTGAGTAACATTGCGCAGGTCGTAGCTGACAGCTTTAAAAAAAAATAAAAACAACAAGTGCGCGGGTCTCTGGCTAACAACACCTGCAAAATATCCACTGAACACTGCCAAAGCATACTAAAAAAACACTTACCAGCTACCGGAGCAAAACAAACAAATAAACACTATCGTTATTCCCTGTCGCTCCCATTCACAACGATCAAAATACCATAAGCTGCACAACAGTAATACCAAATAATGATAATAATAATAATAATAATAATAATAATAATAGGTTCTACTCTAGCAGAGTACCGCTCGCATCTTCAAATTAAAAAAGTTACACAACTTGTATTCAAAACACTAATCCGACTACAAAAAAAATAATCTGTATTGCAAATTACCTAACTGCACTGAAACGTGTGCATAAAAACGCATCACTACATTGTCATCAGACAGTGACTGCTGCGTGACAGCTCAGCTAACAGAACATATGTAATAATAATAATAATAATAATAATAATAATAATAATAATATAAATAATAATAATAGCACCGGTGCAGCGCACTAGAATGGTGTGTTTTATTGTTACTTCTGTAAATGCACGGTCTTACCTGTGTTGTAGACGTGCAGCTCGTCCACGATCCCCTCATTTCCCCCTCCGAACACCACCATCAGCTCCTTGATCGCCACGGCGCGGTGGCCGTGGCGTGGCCGCGGAACCGGACCGGACCAGCCCAGGACCCGCTTCCACCGGGGCTGCAGAGGCGAGCCGGCAACAGCGCCGCCGGGCAGGGCCGGGGCGTTGTGGGGTCCGGAACCCACCGAAACAGCAGATCTCCATTTATATATATTTTTTTTTTTTTTTTTTTTCTTTTCTTTATAAATATTAAATTGAACGGCAATTATTATTAGAGACGAGGGGGGAAAAAACAAATGTTTTGTGGAATAGTCCCGCCCCCCCCCCCCGGCCGCCATTTTAAGGTGATTATTTCCTAATGTTTATTTATTTCCTAGCATCTGGAGTCTATGGGAGCCGCCATTTTACCACCCAATGCAGAGACCGAAGATACGAAAGCCGGCGAGAGAGAGAGAGACGCAAACCGGCTTGAGCGCGTCTCCCGGGGCAGGAATACCCAGCCCAGAAACGAGGCGACCTGCTCCCCTTCGCGGACGGTGTGTCCCCGGCTCCTTTCCCCCCAAAGAGACGCTGTGTTTGCGGCGGTTTAGAAGATTTCTCCGGGTGCAAAACCGTGCCAAACCATGGGAGCAGCCATCTTGTGTGTACAAAGCGTCTCTCCTCCCCCTCCGCCGGGCGAACAAATGGCGGACCAAAAAAATATATATATTTAAAAATCACAAAAAAATAAATAAATCACAACACAAACGGTAACAATCGCTCCGGTGTTCGGTAAATCGACACTACGGGTTGACAATGCCGCGTTGCCTTGAAAGAAAAGAAGGAGTGCTGACTGGGTTATTTATTTATTTTTGTTTAAAGTTGGAGCCGCTTTCGAGTTCCCTCAGATTGCACGCATACCTATTGGGAGCAGCCATCTTGCGAACAAAAATATACACACACTTTACTCTCCTCCCCTGAATGGGGGAGAAAAAAACGAGAGTAGGCTTTGTCGCCTGGGCGGGTTATAATAATAATATCAGTATATTCAATAAAATGAAGAAATCGACCATTTGCTTCCCCCCTCTTCTTTTCCCCGCACAGACACTCCCCACATTAATACAGACAAAGGAATTAGTTATCAAATGTAAACCGCAACAATTCCTTTATTACTTTAATTGTACCACCACAAAAAAAGCAACTTATAATTGTAAATATAGAAAATAACTGTTTTTTCTAATTAAAAGATAATTATCGCAGCCGTTCTCGGACCCCCCCCCCGGCCCCGCCAAAAACAAATTACTATATGAAACAGACAAGAAACGTACTTTAATGTTTACGCTGTTACTGAATAAACACACATATATATACATATATATATTTTTTTTTTTGAAGTGCCGTACGGAAACTATTTTCGCTTTTCTTTTTTCATGCGCCGCTCCGTTTGGGAGCCGCCATCTTGTCGACAGCTTAAGTCTCTCCTCCCTCAAGAAAAATGGCGGAGCTCGAAAAAAAAAATACAAAAACAGACAACAGTGTTCAATGTAATACGCGGAGAACTTACTCTCGAGTTTTTAAGCCTTGAGTTTTGTTTGTTTTTCGCAGGAGATTGGAAGGCGGCCGCTTCGTAGCAGGGGACTCGGTTTGCAGGTTTGCGGCGAAAGCGACTTCATTCATGACTCTCTGGGAGCCGCCATCTTCCTGACAACCAAACAACAAGCCCGCTCTCCAAGCCCTCAACAGAAATGGCGGGCGGGCGGGCGGAGTTTAAAACAATTTAAAAAACAAACCCAATAAACAGCGGGACACGGTTTATAAAAACCGTTTAAAAAACAAACCCAATAAACAGCTGGACGCGGTTTTATATAAACCGTTAAAAAAAATAAATAAACAGCAGGACGCGTTTTATATAAACCGTTTAAATTCGCTCCGTCCAAGCCCCCCCCCAACCCACCAATAAACATCGCAGGACGCGGTTTTATATAACAACAGTTCACCCACCAAATCGTTTTATAACAACCCGTTTTTCCTGTTTGGGTCTACAACCGTTTCCCCCGCGGGTATTTTTACACTTCACATCTTTGAAGGGGTGACTATTATTATTATTATTATTAAGTGATTAATGATATATATTTTTTTATCAGCCGGCTTAAAGCGCCGCCCGCCCTCAACCAAGATGGCGACGGTCGATTTAGTAAACACGGCGATGGGGAGGAAGGCGCGCCTCGCCAGATAATCAATACAAATATAAATATAATTATAATTAGGTGTCGGAATGTTTTATTTCCCGTGTTTTGTGGTGTTTTTTTTGCTTTGGGAAGTAGTTTCACGCCTCTCTGGAAGCCGCTGTCTTCGTCCCAAGCCCGCCTCTGCCCTCGTTTCTAGTGACGGGGGAAATGGCGCCGCTACGGCGGGGCAGGAGGAGAGCGCGGGGCTTTATCCACTGTTGTGTGTTTTAATTAATGTTATTTATTCTCAAAGCAGTGCGAGAATAATAATAATAATAAATGCAGCGTCGGGATGTTTCTGGCCGCAGTTGTCTAAGTGGAACAAAATCACTAAGAGCTGAGCTGCCAACAAATAATATAAAAAGGGGGGGGGTATTTAGTTATTACATATTATTAAAACAGATTGTTATAACCGCAATCATGGTACCGGTAAATCACATTTATTTTCCCCTGGACCCCAGGGTGTAGCAACGATTAGCTAAACTTTTTGTTGTTTATATTGTATATATATATATATATATATAGATATAATATATATATATATATATATTTATCAAGATTACCCAGATGAATTTATCAATGTTATGAAGTTCCATCATCTCATTCGTTTTAAGCTTTTTAGGCAAACGCTCAGTTAAATGAATTATTCATGTTGTGATTAATTTCTTCAGTGCTTGATGAATCCTAAACAAGCACAGCCTATAAGTATCTCTCTTATAAAAATTAGCCCATTTTTTTCTTTCAATTCTCTGTATGTTCCGCTTTTCAAACACACGAATTTGTTTTTCAACGCAAAATCAGCATTTTATTATTCATTTTACGATTCATTGTATTATTCATTGTATTACTCATTTTATCAGGCCTGTGTTTGTTTTTTCATTTTGTGAGGGGCAGGGAGAGGGGGCGTGTCCTGGAACCCAACCCCCCCTCCCACAGTCAGCCAATCGCAGCTCCTATCCCAATCCAAGCCCCGCCTATCGGGGCGGGGACACGCTAACCCACGAAGACGCTTGTGTTGTTTTTTTTTTAATTGGTTGGAGTTCAACAACAAAGGGGAGTTTGTTTTTGTAGTTGGTGTCTGCAAAAAAATAAAATACAAATACAAATAACGAACTCAAAAATTACATTGTATGTCGGGACTGTCGCAGTGATCGCAATGAAGACCGCGCTGTTGCACGTCGCGTTGTCCTGCAGCCTCTGCGTTGCAATAGCGACGAGCGGGTTTTTTGACAGCGTGCTGGTGGATCTCGGATACGAACATTACGCGGAGAGGCCGGTGAGCCTGCTCCCTGCGTGTCTCGCTATGCCCTTCAATTCCCTGGTCAATCTGGGCTATGTGCTGCTGGGGGTTTACTGGCTGCGCAGAGGCACAGAGAATGCGGGAAGAGGAGCCTATTTCAAAGACGTTTTCGCACTGATGGCTTTGGTTTACGGTCCCATACAGTGGCTTCGCATTGCCACGCAGGCTCGCCGGCTGGCCGTGCTGGATCAGTGGTTCACGCTGCCGATTTTCGCTTGGGTTCCGATTTGGTGCCACTACATCGCCGGCGGGTGGAGCCCCCGTCACGTCCTGGTCGTGGAAGCCGCCTCTCTCTGCAGTTACGGGCTGGCACTGTCCCACGACCTCGGGTTCGAGTTGGCACTGGGCTGTCACGTCGCCTTGGCCGTGACCCAGGGGCTCAGAATCCAGCGGCGGTTCGGAGACAGCCAGTCCCTGGCGTGTTTGGCTGGGGCGGTTCTGTCCTGCGTGGGTTTCGTGGTTTTAAAGTTGCTGGATCACCGTCTGGCCGAGCAGTTGTGGATCTTCCGCCACCTGAGCGGACATTTCTGCTCCAAAGTGTGTGACGTTTTGCAATTTCATTTTAGTTTTCTTTTTTTGTGGCGCTTGACGGGGCGAGAGAAGCAAGGGCGCTCAGAATAAACGGCATTTCTGCTAAATAAATAACATGCTGTAATACCCCTGAACAGATAGCCTGTCTCCCCTTTAAATAACACTATGTAACACAATTTTTGTTCCTGGGTAGTAAGTGTTATTTCCTAATTGCTATGCCTCAAAAGTATAGAAAATGGCTATTATTCCCCACAAACTTTGATTTTGTGACCAGGAAACTGATATTTCAAAATATCACTATTTCCAATGGGAAAACGGGCAAATGTGTGTCTTTTCGTTCAAAGTAATACAAAAATGACTACAAAAGATTTAGAAGTGTGTAGTTTTGAGATTTACGATTATACTGTAAATACAGTATAATCCTAAATCTCGAAAAACTACTCACTTCTAAATCTTTTGTAGTCATTTTTGTATTACTTTAGTATAAATACATGTTAATTTGGATTCATATGTTGTTTTTTTCTGACTTTATGTGAACGAAAAGACACACATGTGCCCGTTTTCCCATTGGAAATAGTGATATTTTGAAATATCACTGTCCTGGTCACAAAAGCAAAGTTTGTGGAGAATAATAGGAATTTTCTACACTTTTGAGGCATAAGCAATTAGGAAATAACACTTACTACCCAGGAACAAAAAAATAAAATAAAAATTGTTACACGGTGTAATAACAAAGAACCTAATTATGTTATTGAGGAGGTAGAACGTTAACCTGAAATGTTCTCCTTTTTGAAGAGAAAGACAATTGTATGTACAAAAAAATATACAATAAAATACAAATTTAACAAGGTTTTAAGCAGTGATTGGTTTTGTGTTGTTGTTGGTTTGTAACACATAGAAAACATGGCCCTATCGTTTATTATTATTATTATTATTATTATTATTATTATTATAATAATAATAATAATAATAATAATAATAATAATAATAATAATAATAATCAATATCTAGGTCGCTGTTCAGGTAAAAGTACCCTTAAGAATTTAATTGTAATTCACAGCCGCAGTCAAAGCGCGCCCTGTTGTGGATAGAATGAGACTTTGCAGGCAGCAGCGTTCACACAGCATTGCCATGTTCATACAGGCAGCAGCGTTCACACAGCATTGCCATGTTCGTACAGGCAGCAGCGTTCACACAGCATTGCCATGTTCGTACAGGCAGCAGCGTTCACACAGCATTGCCATGTTCGTACAGGCAGCAGCGTTCACACAGCATTGCCATGTTCGTACAGGCAGCAGCGTTCACACAGCATTGCCATGTTCGTACAGGCAGCAGCGTTCACACAGCATTGCCATGTTCGTACAGGCAGCAGCGTTCACACAGCATTGCCATGTTCGTACAGGCAGCAGCGTTCACACAGCATTGCCATGTTCGTACAGGCAGCAGCGTTCACACAGCATTGCCATGTTCGTACAGGCAGCAGCGTTCACACAGCATTGCCATGTTCGTACAGGCAGCAGCGTTCACACAGCATTGCCATGTTCGTACAGGCAGCAGCGTTCACACAGCATTGCCATGTTCGTACAGGCAGCAGCGTTCACACAGCATTGCCATGTTCGTACAGGCAGCAGCGTTCACACAGCATTGCCATGTTCGTACAGGCAGCAGCGTTCACACAGCATTGCCATGTTCGTACAGGCAGCAGCGTTCACACAGCATTGCCATGTTCGTACAGGCAGCAGCGTTCACACAGCATTGCCATGTTCGTACAGGCAGCAGCGTTCACACAGCATTGCCATGTTCGTACAGGCAGCAGCGTTCACACAGCATTGCCATGTTCGTACAGGCAGCAGCGTTCACACAGCATTGCCATGTTCGTACAGGCAGCAGCGTTCACACAGCATTGCCATGTTCGTACAGGCAGCAGCGTTCACACAGCATTGCCATGTTCGTACAGGCAGCAGCGTTCACACAGCATTGCCATGTTCGTACAGGCAGCAGCGTTCACACAGCATTGCCATGTTCGTACAGGCAGCAGCGTTCACACAGCATTGCCATGTTCGTACAGGCAGCAGCGTTCACACAGCATTGCCATGTTCGTACAGGCAGCAGCGTTCACACAGCATTGCCATGTTCGTACAGGCAGCAGCGTTCACACAGCATTGCCATGTTCGTACAGGCAGCAGCGTTCACACAGCATTGCCATGTTCGTACAGGCAGCAGCGTTCACACAGCATTGCCATGTTCGTACAGGCAGCAGCGTTCACACAGCATTGCCATGTTCGTACAGGCAGCAGCGTTCACACAGCATTGCCATGTTCGTACAGGCAGCAGCGTTCACACAGCATTGCCATGTTCGTACAGGCAGCAGCGTTCACACAGCATTGCCATGTTCGTACAGGCAGCAGCGTTCACACAGCATTGCCATGTTCGTACAGGCAGCAGCGTTCACACAGCATTGCCATGTTCGTACAGGCAGCAGCGTTCACACAGCATTGCCATGTTCGTACAGGCAGCAGCGTTCACACAGCATTGCCATGTTCGTACAGGCAGCAGCGTTCACACAGCATTGCCATGTTCGTACAGGCAGCAGCGTTCACACAGCATTGCCATGTTCATACAGGCAGCAGCGTTCACACAGCATTGCCATGTTCGTACAGGCAGCAGCGTTCACACAGCATTGCCATGTTCGTTCAGTCAGCAGCGTTCACACAGCATTGCCATGTTCATACAGGCAGCAGCGTTCACACAGCATTGCCATGTTCGTACAGGCAGCAGCGTTCACACAGCATTGCCATGTTCGTTCAGTCAGCAGCGTTCACACAGCATTGCCATGTTCATACAGGCAGCAGCGTTCACACAGCATTGCCATGTTCATACAGGCAGCAGCGTTCACACAGCATTGCCATGTTCGTACAGGCAGCTGCTTTTTCAATGACATTTAAACAGAACCCTGCTTAGAAACTCTTACCAAGTACGCCAGGGTGTCTCTGCTGACTGCACGGGAATATACAGAAATACTCAATTAATCTTCCAATTCAGTCCCAAAACGTTTCGATTTGAAGTCATTTTTCAGTTAGTCTACAGACAGTAAGCGGACTGCGAAATAAAGTCTGCTATGTTGTCCTGGAAAACTCGTAAACAAGCGTCCAACAACCTTCAGCTGATAACAAACACCTTTATGCAGCAAAGGCAGCATTTTGAATTCCATAGACAGAACTAAAACGCGGATTCATTCACCTACCTCAGGCTGTGCTCCGCGTCAGCCTTCATTTCTGCAAGCGCTACAAAACTTTCCGTGCCTGAATCCCTCCCTGCAATTTGCGATCCTGGAGGAACCATCTCCAGTGTAACGAGTGCTTGCGTGTGCGCGACACACCCGCTGCTGCGATCACCCCGTCCATGTCGCGCGGTGCTTGCAAAGCAGCTCCACAAGAGCGCGACTCCACGTGCGAGCCACCAGCTGGCAGCCCAACAGCCATCCTGCGAGAGCGCCGACCAATCAGAGTCGTGCCGCCGGCTCTCTGCCTCGCTCTCGCTGTTTCTCATCTCTCATAACGCTGGTAGATCGGACGGGGGGAGGGTTGAGTCAGCTCTCTCCCTACTTATATATATAGCTATAGATAGATATGTGTGTGTGTGTTTTTATTTTTAAATCATTTAAAATACAAAGTAGTTGGCGGTTTATGTGTTTTGAACTTGTATTGTTGCCTGCCTTTCAGACATTTGTTGTAGACGGTCGTTTTTGTTGGAGTTTGGCTGTCAAAGACGGTGTTTACAAAAAGCTTTTACGCCACTAGATATTTAATAAAAATTATAAATTAAAATATATTCAAAAATAAAACGTGAGACCGTGCTTATTAAAGTCACGGGGTTGAATCAATACAAGTTAGACATTTCCTTCTAGTCATCTAAAACGAGCAAGTGCTTTTTTTTTTTTTTTTTTGTTCTTTGGGGTTTTTTTTCATAATAATAAAAATACAAAATTTAAAACTTAATTAAAAAAGGTTTTTGAAAATGTATAAATATTTTTTTTCTGTTTGTTTATTACTAGTCTTGTTTTCATTCCAATATAAACCTGCATCAGTTCATTCTGTAATAATTTCAATTTGGATATATATATATATATATATATATATATATATATATATATATATATATATATATATATATAAAATTTAATTTTTTTTTAAATGGACAACGCAGATTATTTCTTACACAGATCATCTTCTAAGTGTCAGTGCCATCTAGAGCACAGTAGTATATTGCCAGCAAAACAAACCGAAACTTGATCCAGAGTCACTAGAATAGTGTTGGCTGCTTTTTCTTTTTTCACGTCATGAGGTGCCTGTCCGAGTTCCACAAATATTTAGCAATGTAAAAAAAAAAAAAAATAGTTTTCCTTTTTTTTTTTGCTTTCCCTTTGATTTCTTCAAAAACTGGAAACTCACCTGTCAACAAAACAGGATCGCGGCCCCACAGGAATCTTCTTATCAGCGCTTCCTGCGATAGCGCGGCCTCGCTGTCACTGCTCTACTCACTTTGTTTTCTAGGAACTGAACAAAAGAATTCCAGTCTGGCAAAAACACTGTGATAATTGTAACACATTTTTTATTTATTTTTTGTTCCTGGGTAGTAAGTGTTATTTCCTAATTGCTTATGCCTCAAAAGTATAGAAAATGGCTATTATTCCCCACAAACTTTGCTTTTGTGACCAGGACAGTGATATTTCAAAATATCACTATTTCCAATAGGAAAACGGGCAAATGTGTGTCTTTTCGTTCACATAAAGTCATGAAAAACCAAAATATGAATTCAAATTAACATGTATTTATACTAAAGAAATACAAAAATGACTACAAAAGATTTAGAAGAGTAGTTTTTTCGAGATTTATGATTATACTGTATTTAGAGTATAATCGTAAATCTCGAAAAACTACTCACTCACTCACTTCAGTTAAGAGTTTAGTTAAGTAATTGAGATCTCGGTGGGATTGAAAACCAGCAGCCACAGGGGGTCCCCAGGACCGGGGTGGGCAACCACTGCCTATTTCTGAACAAACGTGTGTGTGTGTGTGCGTGTGCGTGTGCGTGTGTCAGTGTGCGTGTCAGTGTTTGTGTGTGTCAGTGTGTGCGTGTGTGTGTTTTATCTTTATTTGGTTTTCTATGTGAAATTCCAATCCGAATCTCTGGGCTACAGAAGCGCGGGGTCGCACTTTATCATTAGCAGCTAAGCAGAGGAGGAATGTTAAATAATATTGAATGTTTAGAATGTGAAATTCCAGCCAGCTGTGTAAACACGGTTTTGTGTCTGCGATGGTCAAAACACACGCACACACACGCACACACACACATACACACAACCTGTATAAAAGCACAGCAGACTCCAGCATTTGAAGGAAAACAGTTCTACTGTGGAGGGAATTGATGCTGAAAGACCCACCGGTCCTCTACAGACTTCCAAGTAAGAAACAACTTCTGTTATTATTATTATTATTATTATTATTATTATTATTATTATTGCAATGTTGCTGAGGCTTGGTTACTTCCAAAGTAAGGCTAGCTTAAGGATTAGTTTACTCTGGTTTGTTTTTTAATATGCTTTCCTGTACCTCTCTGTGCTTTACAGTGCTTCCCTATGCTTTACCAGACCTCTCTGTGCTTTACAATGCTTCCCTATGCTTTACCAGACCTCTCTGTGCTTTACATTGCTTCCCTATGCTTTACGAGACCTCTCTGTGCTTTACAATGCTTCCCTATGCTTTACCAGACCTCTCTGTGCTTCACAATGCTTCCCTATGCTAGATAATTAATATGTATAATTCCATTTTGAAATCCTTGTGCAGCTCTGGCTAAACCATGAATCTGAAGGTGGCTCTTCTGATGGGTGTCGCCACCACATTCCTGCTCCTATTGGCTGGCCATATCGAGGCTGGCGTGACCTTTCACCCCCCGTTGAAAAACAAACCTGAGGCACCTAAAAAGGTAACACCTGTCTGAACGGGGGGTTCCTTATAAAGTGGCCAGGGGGTGGGGGGGTTCCCTATAAAGTGGCCAGCCCTTTCCTATGTGCGGGTGTCCGATTATCTCTAATGGTCTCGGTCACAGAGAGAGGGTTACACAGTGCTGTTACTTTGGCGTGCTTTTTGCTTCGTTTGCTTGCGTGTGTAAACTTCATAGCTCTGCAGTTCTGCACTGGGTTAATTAATCTGATTAAGATTTTCCTCATTGTTTTTCTTAGAAGCCCAACCCCAAACGAAACACTGACTCTGTCCTGGATGCAGTACCGGAGATATCCACCGGTGGCTTTTTCATTAAGCAGGTCTGTACCTTGATTATCACTGGCCTCCCCATGGATGGCACAGTGGCACGCACTGCTGCCTCACAGTGTGGTGAAATAACACATTTTTGAATTTCACCTGGGTTCAATTCCAGTCTAGGGGTCTGTCTGTGTGGAGTTTGCATGTTCTCCCTGTGTCTGCATGGGTTTCCTCCCACAGTGCAAAGACATGCTGTTCAGGTTGATTGGTCACTCTAAATTGCCCTGTGTGTGTGGTGTCCTGTGTCTACAGGGTTAGGCTCCAGCTCACCATGACCCTGTAAAGGATGAAGTGATAATGGATGGATGGCCTCCCCATTGTTTTTGCATCTCACTGTTTGAATTTTGTCAGGATCCCAACCCGGACGTGCAGAGAGGACTCAGGTGTCAACAATCCAGAGCAGGAATTCTGCGCAGCAGGCTGGAGGAACTCTTTGAAGGATTCCCCGCTGGTGAGTGTTCAATCAATCAATCTATATTTTATACAGTGCCTTTCATAGTGGAGCACCATCACAAAGCTCTTTACAAGATGCAGTAACAACAAGAAAATCCATAATACTTCAAATACAGAGAAATGCAGAATACATTATATACAGTAAAAAACACACAATGCATAATACATTAAATACAGTGGAAAGAGCAGAACACATGATAGCAGCATAATACATGAAATAGTGCATTAAATACAGTGGAAAGAGCAGAATACATGATAGCAGCATAATACAATAGTTGGTAGCAGATATCAGGCTTAAAGAGCACGGACAGCAAGAGAGAACAGGCGGGTCTGGAGAGTGGATTTGAAGCGAGCGACGGTGGGAGCGTCACGCATCAAAGCTGGGAGAGAGTTCCAGAGAGTCGGGGCCATGAAGCTAAACGAGCATTCTCCAAGTGTGGTGCACTTTCGCTTGTTGACTGAGTCTCGCTCACCTGCAGCTCTTACTGTACTGTAGAGTCAAGCACTGGGGAGGTCATTATATTACAGACATCATGGTAGAGTCAAGCACCAGGGGTCACTATATTAGACATCATGGTAGAGTCAAGCACTGGGAGTCATTATAGTACAGCCATCATGGTAGAGTCAAGCACTGGGAGTCATTATATTACAGCCATCATGGTAGAGTCAAGCACTGGGAGTCATTATATTACAGCCATCATGGTAGAGTCAAGAACTGGGAGTCATTATATTAGACATCATGGTAGAGTCAAGCACTGGGAGTCATTATATTAGACATCATGGTAGAGTCAAGCACTGGGAGTCATTATAGTACAGCCATCATGGTAGAGTCAAGCACTCGGAGTCATTATAGTACAGCCATCACGGTAGAGTCAAGCACTGGGGGTCATTATATGGATAAGTAGACTCAATTCCACAATGTCTGGAGATTTTTCAATAGAACAGCAGAGGGTTACATCGTTAGCCATGCAGTAAATGACATCACAGACACACTGATAGATTTCAATACAAATAAGCGAGTCCAGTTTCCACCACACCATCAAAAGCCCTCAAGTATCTCATCTGTTTTCAAACACGCTTTCCCTGTGACAGTGTTAAACAGACCGAAACGCTGAGAGAAGTCGCCTCTTTTGAGCTAAAACTATATATAGTGTGTGTGTGTGTCTATCTATCTATCCATCTATCTATATATAGGAACTCAACACAAGTGTATAAATAACTCCAGTAACCGTTATTTATTTGGTCTTGCAGGAAACGGAGACTAGCTGGGAAAACAAACTCCCCCCTCCATGTCTCTTTCAACTTGGAAACACGTTTGCTCACTCAGAGATTCAAATAAAGCGTTCAGGTGAATGTGTCACAGGGCTGTGTCTGTTTTGCTGTGTGGGAGACGCTGTCCCCTTACCCCTCCACTTTGAATGAAATGCCAACCCAGGCTTTCAAATCCAGTTCCCTTCACTGTTACTACTAGCAGCAGCATTATCACTGGTCCCTTTTGAAGGGGCTGATCCAGTCATGGTTGCACTGGGAGTTTAATAATCAGACACACCTGAGCTTGTTACCTAGACACACTGGGGTTCATCGAGCTGGTAGTAAAACCTGGACTGGGTGACACTGCTGTGCATCAGGAGTCTTATTGCCATCCCAGAGTTGCCATGACAGAGGTCAGGGGTTCCGTACGCTGCTCCTACCTACTGCAGTATGACTCGCTAACAATCAGCTATAAAAGGAGGGAAGGAAAAAATAAAACATTAACAAAATTGAAAAAGTTAAAACCTTTATTTTTTTGTAATGACATTTCATTTCTGTGGATGCAGACTTTGTTATTCCAGACATTACAATGCTCACAAACCCATTTTCCCTGTGAATAGTTCTAATTATAGTATCTGTAGTGAATGCATTATTACCAGAATTATTAATATTATTAATATTATTATTTACAAAGAGAACTTTCTTGTGCAGTTGGAAAGGAGTACAAAAGACAAGATAATTTAGAAAATGGACAAAACCAATGAAATTAAAATACAAAAAATAAAACACGAGTCCCTGATTACCAATGTGTTTGCTGATTTAACATGTTTAAACCCCCCCCCATTTACAGCTATGGTAAATATTTTGCTTTGGAAAATACGACATTTGGAAATCTCACATGAAATACTACTGTACCAGTCGGCTACTGTGCTTCCATAAGACTTGTGATGTGATTTTGTAGTTTCTTTGATTGCATGATGTTAAATAAAATATCTAAATTATGTTCATAAACACAGACTCTCTCTCTCTCTCTATATATATATCAGGTATATAAATGGTGGACATTGATGAATGTTTCTCTTTTTAATCACTCGATCGTTCATCCTTGCCCACGACACGCTGGAGTGACTGAAGCTCTTAATCACCTAATTAGTGAGACAGTTGATTGGACGCTGGATACGGAGTAATTTCAGCTGCTGAATTGCAAGCTTGAATAAAAGCAATAAAGAAAATCACAGAACAAAAAACACAATATGCCACATAAGAACATAAGAAAGTTTACAAACGAGAGGAGGCCATTCGGCCCATCTTGCTCCTTTGGTTGTTAGTAGCTTATTGATCCCAAAATCTCATCAAGCAGCTTATTGAAGGATCCCAGGTTGTCAGCTTCAACAACATTACTGGGGAGTTGATTCCAGACCCTCACAATTCTCTGTGTAAAAAAGTGCCTCCTATTTTCTGTTCTGAATGCCCCTTTGTCTAAACTCCATTTGTGACCCCTGGTCCTTGTTTCTTTTTTTAGGCTGAAAAAGTCCCTTGGGTCGACACTGTCAATACCTTTTAGAATTTTGAATGCTTGAATTAGGTCGCCTATCAAGAGAGCAGCGCCTTCGTGCGATCGGCATGTTGGAGGCTGGACTGGGGCACCGCACTGTGGCTCACAGTCTTGGGCGCTCACAGCCAGCGATTTAAAACCTGGCGAGACGGTATAACCAGACCCACTCTGTCAATGACAGAACCGGGAAGAGACCAAGAGTCACAACCCCTGCCCGAGATGGACAGATCATTCTGCAGCATCTTTGTGATGTCCATTGATAATCAGCAAAATAAAAAGTCACTGCGCCTCTTCCGAAACAGAGCTCGTCATTTTTCAATCGCAGCTAGTGAATTTTATCAAAATATAAGTGACACTTTACTTTTGATGCTCAGTATATATTTATTATACAGGCTGGTTTAAAAACCATCTGCTGCTGCTGACACTGGGGGGGGGGGATAGGGAGGCATTTCAAATTACCTCTTGTCTCTTGCATCACCTAGAATTTTAGTATTGAGACATAATTTAAAAAAAAAATCTATAACATTTATATATAATTGAACATAACTTCACTATTTTATTTAACGTCATGTAATTAAAAGTAACTACAAAATGATAATCACAAAAAAACAGTGTCTACCAGAAGCCACAACAGTAGTCCAGCGAGTATTTCATGTGAAATTTCGAAATGTCACATTATCCGGCAGTTTTTCGTTAAGTATCTGGAAAACTCCAAAGCATTGATGTGGAATTCAATATGTTAACAAGGGAACATTATTCAGCAGCTTTCATTGGACTCTATGAAGCTGAGTGAGTTCATTCTATGGAGCGGTGATGCTGACACGTTCAATAACTTGTGAAAACAGTACCTGGAGTTACAGCCTTCCAGATATCTGATTGACGGCTCTACTGGTATACTAATAATACATAAATAAAGCTTAATTTTACGACTCTAAATGTAAAAGTAATAATAAAGATGTCTGATGCTCTTGTCATGAAGTTTCTTCCAGCGTTCTGAAAAGGTACCACTGTCGAGTGTATGATACACAAGGCATGGATACTGCAGGAATTTAAAAAGACAGCTGTTTCATCTTGAGCCTT